>NW_026875354.1:0-10042 GCF_032173495.1 Musca vetustissima
ATCATCTATATACAGAAACCCTTCTATGGATCCTCTAGGATAGAGGATATTATGTAGGTCTTTTATAAATACCGGATCTTCTGAGATTATTTTATAGATAGATCCAATGTTGAGATAGAATTCTTTGAACTTACAGGGTATCTTTTATAGTTCTTTTTTCCTTTTTTGGGGTTTTATATACGATGGGAAACCTTCAGTGGATCTTATAAATATAGAAGAGTTTTCATTATTTTTATATGAACTATATTAATTTATTTAACATACTTCCGATTTGGGCCAAATATGCACCATTTTGTTGTATGAATTGTTGCCATTTTAAAGGTAACTTCATAACGCCTCTCTCATAGAAGTCCTGCTCTCTATTTGCAAAAAATCCAGTAGTCGATTTTCACAATCCTTCTTAGATACTAATTTTTGATCATTAAAGAAATTTTGCAATGCAAGAAAAATATGATAATCGCTTGGTGCCAAGTCCGGACTGCATGACAGATGTATTAAAATTTCCCAATGAAGCTCCCGAAGTTTCTGGCGAGCTACTGTAGATGTGTGTGGTCTAGCGTTATCCTGGTGGAACATGACACCTCTCTCGTTGGCCAATTCTGGCCGTTTCTGGCAAATTGCTATCTTCAAAAGGTTCATTTGTTGACATTACAGATCAGAATTTAGCGTTTATCCATATGAATGAAACTAATAATAAATAATCCCCTTCCAGTCCCACCAAATGCATAGCAGAACCTTCCTGTTCGTTAGTCATGGTTTGGCCACTGTGTGAGGTGATTCACTGCTCTTTAACCACGACAGTTTTCGCACATGGTTATCGTATGTGATCCATTTCTCATCTCCTGTCACCATCCCTTTAAGAAATGGGTCTATCTCATTCCGTTTGGTCAAGGCTACGTAGACGGAGGTTCGGCTCATCCTTTTTTGTTAATTGTTGTGCACCCAAACATCAAGCTTCTTTTTGAACCCAGCTTTGTGTAAATGGTTTAAAACAGTTTTATGGTCGATTTTTAGATCCTGGACGATTTTACGACTGCTGACATGCCAGTCAACTTCGATCATTTCTCTGATTTTATCGACATTTTCGACGACCGGCCTAATGGATTTTTGTTTCCCCAACCCAATATACTTAGATATGACGTTTATCGGATAAATACCCAAGCGGTGGGTATTTATTTAAGTATTTCCTATATTGAATCGGTAATACAACATCTTACACCCTATTTCCGGGTTTATAGATTAAAATGGATAGTTTTACAATACATGAAACACGAGGGTTTGTAAAATTTTTTTAATAGACAAAAATTACCTTAAATTGGACGGTACGCTTAAATGGGCGCTATATTAAAACTACGACCCAGAGACCTCATTTCCCATACCAGTTCTAGTTTTGGCATTAAAAACATATGAGCCAAATTTTGGCCGCCAATTTCAAGTGATTCGCTAGTTAATGAGTTTACACACAATTTTTGGGTAAATGCGCGAATATTTACTCACGTGTTTAAAATATGTTTAAAATTGTCCATTTGAAATCGATTTGATAACAGAAACCCGGAAATAGATTGTAAGATGTTATATTAGCGGGTATTCACCAAATTTACCGGGTATTTACCCTTTGGGTATTTTCCCATTGCCATCTATATCCATAATAAATGGAATTCTATGGTACTATTATGGATAGTATTTAACTTTTCTAAGAACTTCGTCGCATTCCATAAATAAAGAGTAATCTTACTTTCCTCCAATATTTTGTTACAACAAAAAATTTAGGCACCATGTGGGATTATAGACACTGGATTTTTTTCTTCTTTGTATTGAACATATGTACGAATATATGTGATTTAATTTAATTATAATATAACCATTTATAAACTATTGTTAGTGTTGTTATTGTTAACTATATAATAATAATAAAAATTCATCTCTTTGCGGTTAATTTATTCTATTGATTTTAATTTGGCATTTTATTCATTTCATTCTATTTGGCTTATGTATGGATCATTGTGGGAATTGTTTTTTTGTTGTTGTTGCTATTTTAATAATATTTTGCAATTACAAATAATACTATTAATTATTTTTGTGTTATAGTACTACATATGTTTATAGGTGTGTATTTATGTATGTTATTATATAATATAAAGATAGATGTATGTCAGTATTATTAATATTTTATATTCATATTGGCAATTAATATCCATAATTATGTTTATATGAATCAACTGATTTCTGTATGTACTCGTACGTATGTACGTATGTTTGTATGTTTTTACAATATAAATGTTTGGAATATTTTCTAACTTTAATTGGAATAAACATTATTTTAATATTATATAAATATTTGTTATAATTATGTTACCATAATAATAAAGCACTTTGACAAAATTCATATATATATGGAATGAATGAAATCATAATGTAAGTATGTTTGTTTGTATGTCTATATTAAAGTACACTTAAGGCTGTTGTTGATGTTCATGGTAATTGCAAATTTGTTAAAGAAAATAATGATGGACACTTTTGATTGTTATGACATCTTCTTAAGTCACAGACGATATCAATATCAATAAAGATGTGTATATATTTTTATGTAAATATATATTTTTAATATTATTTTTGGTTTGTTTAGATTTTATTTATAAAAATAACATTAATTGTTTTTAAAATAGATTATCGGTTAGGTAAGAACTCTATTAAAACGTCACAAAATTGAATTGCAAATTAATAAACATTTTGTCAATTGTCCGAAGGCAATATTGAACTTAACGAAGTTTTTTTGAATTTTTGAAATAGACGGCAATTTCGAATGGAGTGACAGAAATACGTTAAAATGTAGTATTAAATTAGAAGGAACTAAGTCTGATAATAGCATAAACTATTTTTTGCAAGGTATTGAAAATAAGAATAGAGCTAAAGAGATAATAATCCAAAAAGTCCATAGAAGGAAGTCCTACGAAAATTTCATGGTAATTCAATTTGGGCCTGTTCGTAATACTTAGTACTCCCAAACTATTTGTTATTAAACACGATATATCGGATTTAGTTGCAATGTTGCTCCGATGATGTGACTGTGGCCTAATTAATAATATATACAGGCACTCTTACGAAATAAGAGTGCCTGTATATATATATATATATATATATATATAGCAGAATTTTTAATATATAACAGAATTTTAAATATTTTGAAAGATCAAACAATATTTTCTAGCAATTGACAGTTTGAAATTCTCAGAGGATAAAAAACCTAATGTTAAGCACTTATGGAATTTTTCGTAGATGGCCTTTAGTCAGTCTATAGATAGAAGATAAATATACCACTTAAAAGTCTTGTAGTTCCTTTAAATTTGGACAGAACCAAAATTAACCGGATGCGGAAGTCAGATGTTTGGAGGTGTTTTTTTTTATTGATTAGGGATATTTTTTGTCCCATAAACCATCAGAAGAAAATTCGATTTGTCCAATAAAGCAAATTTAAATTTGGACAGAACCAAAATTAACCGGATGCGGAAGTCAGATGTTTGGAGGTGTTTTTTTATTGATTAAAGGTATTTTATGGTCCAATAAACCATCGATAAAATTCAATTTGTCCAATAAAGCAAAATAGTATAGTAGGACGCTGCCTCTCATTCTGGATGTCAAATGTCAGTCAAGCTATATTCCTATGTGGTTACCAAGATTACCATGCCCAAAATTGCTGCGGTGTGGTTGGGGTTTTATACGCTTCATCATTTGACGTAGGATATATGAGTTAGAAGCTACTTAAAGTACAAAAGGACCATGAAAACATAGTAATATCGACTTATTGTATGTGAAAATTACTAATTCGATATGTCCCAAAAGGGGATAAAATAGCACATATGTGATGCATCCTCAGAAATGCTAATTTATTAAATTGTTCGGGTCGGGCGAATTATACAAAGCATTTGGAACTACATCTAAACGTTGACCGATTAGAAAGACGAACATATAAAAAATGACAACTTTTTATACCCTTCACCATAATGTGAAGTTTATATTAAATTTGTCATTACATCACTTCCAAATATTCGCCGGAGACCCCATAAAGTATATATTCTTGATCAGAATAAGTTCTTCGCTTTTCAACCGAACTGGCTGTAATTTGATATTTTGGGTTCTCATTGCATTTAAAAATTAAATTATTAATATTGACCCATGTTTCAGGGTAGCACCCATTTACCGGTACCTCCCAATATTATGCTGATTTTTGTCACTTGTTTCAATCGAGGTGGCTGTAGTTCAGTTTTTTCGGGTTTTCATTATGCATTGATGGTACCATATTCGGTATTTTGGGGATTTGGGACACGTTTTTCAACCTACTTGGCTATAATTTGGTAATTTGGATTCTTACTATAGAGGAATAAGTGCTATCCAGCGTTTTGTGTGAACGACTGAAACCAATGGTCAACGACATTATTGGACCATACCAATGCGGCTTCAGACCTAGCAAGTCAACCATTGACCAGATTTTCACTCTGCGCCAAATCCTAAAAAAACCCACCAAAATACATCGACACATTCCACCAATTCGTCTATTCTATAAAGCCGCATTCGGTAGCCCTATCCGTTCAGAGGTGTTTAAATCCATGTCTGTGCCATTCCTGCAAAATTAATTCGGCTATGCAGGATAACTTTTACTGGCACAAGATTAGCAGTTAAAGTCGGAATGGACCTCTCGGAGCCCTACCGAACGAGGATTCAGACAAAGTGACAGTTTGTCGTGTGACTTTTTTAACATTCTGCTGGAAAAGGACATACGAGAGGCAAAGGTGAACAGAAATTGCACTCTGTACACCAAACAACACCAGTTACTCGCCTACGCCGATGACATCGACATAATGGGTCGAACATTGAGAGCGGTCTGTCAAACGGCGAGGCAAAGGCCTTCAAACTAATGAAAATTTGGTCGGACATCCTATATCGAAATTTGTCTGCAAAAATTCCCGAAAAGCCAATTTAGAGCCATAAATAATAAAAACACTGCTAAAACTTTCAATATGCCGAAATGGACCGGAACCTTTATATTGCTGCCCAAAAAAAGCACCCATAATGTCAAATTGAGTCAATTAGGTTAGAAAATGCGGTTAAAAAACGGGTCGAAAACTTTATTTGGAGACTACATCTGAACATGGACCTTGTACCCGAAAAGTCAATTTACAGTCGCTTCGGTTTGAAAATGCTGCAAAAAAGCCTTAAATGGACAGGAATATGTACTTGGTCTTTTCTCCACCAAGGTATTTCTGACGGAAAAATACGACTAAAACCTTAAAGTCCGAAAAGTGGTATTTTGAAGGTAAGTTTTGGGTAGATACATGCCACCCTCCATAAAATAGAAATGTCAATTGCAGATCCTTCGATTGGAATTTCAACATTACTTAAAAATACCGAAAAGGGGGTTTTACCGCTTTATGGGTGATATACCAAACATCCTAGGAGTAGTAGCAATGTATGTCTAAAATTTTTAAACTCTATCTTAAATATTGTGATCTCTATTGCAATTTCAACGAACAGAAAAACAAGTCTAAATTGCCATTAAATATGTGAATACTTCCATCATGGAGGATGTCACACAGGAGGCTATATAGCAAATATACTCAATGAATGGATCACTCATCGTATAGTCCAGGGACCTTATATTAAATATTCCAGTCACCAAATCAGTGGATGTGGATGATATAATTTAATAGATGTATTTTGACTATACAACGACTAATTGTGAGATTTAACACACAATTAAAATATTTTTTAAAATTTCTTAATATTTTTACATCTAAAATTGACTGGTCCATATTCTTTAGGAAAAGCCAAAAAAATACAAATCTTCATTTTATTATCTTGTCTTAATTACACTAAGCATGTTTCTTAAATTTAGTAGGATGGGCTTCATAAAAGTTGAAAAAGAACCCAAAATGTTAATAGAACCCTAATTGTTTTGGGTTTAAGAATGCCAAATGTAACAAAACAAACATTCTTCGTCTTTTTTTCTTCAACACAATTTGCAATTCGTATCGTCATTGTTAATGATTTGTTTTAATAGAATACTTAATTTGTTTGAATACTTAACATAAAAAAAGTTTTGCTTAACTTAAATACAATTTTAGATATAAGTCGACTAAATACTTTTTTCCACTTTTTTATCGCCATTTACTTCATTTGAAATGCAAAGACAAAAATAAAGAAAAACGAAATTATAAAAATCTACAATAAAAGAAATCGCCCTGTAAACGTAAAATCGAGGCCAGAACAAATCAAGTTGTTAAACAACACCAGGACAAGATGTTAATATGCCAGGAACCAAGGGACCACGACAGCAGCGACTTACCCATTGGACTAACTTAAGGAGTTTATCCATGACAAAAGAAAAAATGACAAAGCTTAAAGTAAACTATAAAGACAAATTGACGATGACAATGAGGAAAAATAGTAAAAAAGTGAGCGAATATAAACTAAGGACCGCTATCCACTGCACTGCAACGTTTTTGCATGGCGGTCACTTAAAATTAAAAGTAAACAGCACCCGAATGAAGATGGCGACTACGATGATGACAATGATGCTGCTGTTGATAAACTCACAAACGACCACCATCAGTCCCATCACCCACTATCCCATGACTACCCAAAGGTATTGTGATTTGACGAGCTCCCCGCAGAAAAGCTGTAATGGGATTGGCAAATGTTAGATCCGAGCTTAACATTAAGGCCACCAACACGAAACACAAGATGTGGGTAAACGACGAGCAAACGTTGGACGATGAACCGCTGGTCTGATTGTATTTGGTGCGTAACTTCTCCACACGAGTCCAGTCACTGAAGCCAGCAACGTTACGCGAAGCGGCACGTACCAGATAAGTGGTGTTCTCCTCCAGATTGTTAAGCAGGAATGTGGCACCTGCGGATAAACCCAAAAAAAAAGGAAACAAACGAACGACACGATTATGGTTAGATTTAATGAAAATACTGTCGAAGTGACTCTGGCCCATAAGTTGGCCATAATCCACTTACCACTGGCGTAAGCAAAATCTTTATGCTTGGCATTGGACCACTGACCGGCATCCTTCTTGAATTGCAATTCCGTTATGTATTCAATGCGATTTACGCCCATCATCGGCTTGGTGGTGACGTTCTTTGGGGTCGACAACTCAATATCGAATGTATGGGAATTGAGGCCACGCAATTGCAGGGGAAGTGGTGTTGGTGGCTTTTCGCCACGTTTCAGCGTGATTGAGCGTTCAATGGAGCCCAAGTGATTTTTAACCTTGCACTTGTATGTGGCGAACACGCCATCGTCCAGGGCATGGATATGCAATATGGAAATGTAATTATCGTGCTCGATGTGATAGTGTTTGTCGTTGGTGATTTGTTTTTTGTTGCGATACCAGGTGAAATTGCCTGGTGGTTCGGCCACAGCTTCGCATTCAAAGTGGACGGTACCATTTATATAGGCATATCGTTCCTTTGGCATATCGGCATGTGTCCACATGGGTTTGTCTGTCAATGAAAGGATATAATTTATTCACAAAAATATGAAAGGCAAAAAAAAGTGATGGATAAGCGAAAGAGAATGGGCCCAGGGGTTAAATATTGTTAATTAATTTTACAAAAATGTTTTACACTTTGGTTTTATTTACAAAATACAAAGGTATTTTGAAAGGTAGAGTAATGCGTGTTACCATTTAAATTGTCTTTAAACCGTCGAAGGAACTGGAAGGCTTCGTCACAATAAAGCCTTGAGAATAGTTTGAGGTTGTCAGTAGATCGCCCTTGTGAAGAATTAACGACCTGTGAAGACAAAAATTTTTGGTCGAAATATATTTACGCAAATTCTTAAAATAACAGTCATCTGATAATTTTATGGTGTTTTTATTTTGGGAACATAGATGGAATAACATTAATCGATATAATTAATCGAGGGAAGGACCATCAATTTCAAGAATAGTCACAAGTCAGTGTCCCGTTTCATTTCAGGTTTTAGGAGGTCCTGACGACTTTTTCCCACCGTAGTGGCTGTAATTTTACATTCTGAGTTCTTGAGAAGTAATAAACTTCTTCACATAAAATTGTCAATATAAATCAATGTTGAAGGTTTTAGCCTTAAGCATATACAGTGGCGTGCGAAAGTTTGTAAATTTTCTACTAAAACGTCAATAACAATGGTTCTAGCTAAGATATTTCAATGAAAATTGGAAAACAACAACTACAACTCTGGTAATCGTGAACGACCGCAAAGAATGGTAATTCTTATTCATAAATTAACAGTCATCTGATAATTTTATGTTGTTTGTATTTTGGGAACATACATGGAATAACATTAATCGAAATAATTAATAGAGGGAAGGAACATAAATTTCTAGAATAGTCACAATTCAGTGATAATGATGGCAAAAATTCAGGGTTCTGTCAGGGTCCCGTTTCATTTCAGGTTTTAGGTGGTCCTGGCCACATTTTCCCGCCGAAGTGACTGTAATTTGGCATTCTGAGATCTTGAGGAGTAATAAACTTCTTCGCATAAAATTGAATTTAGTAAATCAATGTTGAAGGTTTTAGACAACTTTTGCTAAAACATGCATGCGAAAGTGTACGAATGTTTGTACATTTTCTACTAAAACGTAAATAACAACATGAGAAAAAAAAAGTAAATTTAAAATCGAATAGTAGATTAAGTGATGCAAATATGATATACCCATTTGTTTTTAGATTGCCAAATTTAATTTTTTATCAGATTAAATTAATATTTTTCTATTAACATGTGCTGTCTTTCCATGAATCAATTTGAAAATAGTATTAATTCCACAATTTAAGAGATATTTGAGAAATTAGTTGAAATTTCATTAAAATTGAATTGCTCTTAAGATATAATTAGAGATGTTACAATTATCAACGTTAATGTTGAATATCATATCAGAAAAATGTTGAAGTGCACATACGTTCTCCTGCCTTCGTGATTGGTAACTGACGATTGTTGTAGAGTAGTTATTGAATTTGTCACTGTTTCTGTAATGGTGGTAATTTTTGTTTTATTGAAACCTAAACCAGAAAGGAAAGTAGTAAAGTCGGTCTGGACCGACTATATGACACCCTTCACCACTTTGGGTATATTCTCCATATGTCTCCCAACAGACTCCGCCTTTTCGAAAGAACATTGACATGAAATTGAATAAAGTTGAATATGTGATGTTTCTGGAGCCTATGCTAAATTTCATTTCATTCGCGCAAGTTTACAGTTGTTTGCGTACAATGGGAAAAATTTATGTACCGATTTTATTTACGTAAATTTAATCTCAATCAGATACCCTTTTGAAATATATATGGAAGCTGTGCCTGCATCTGCACCAATTTCAAAAGGCTATACCGTCAAATATATATGGGAGCTATATCTAAATCTGAACCGATTTTTACGCAGCTTAGCAGACATCATTCTAGACTCAATTCAGTACGCTATGCCAAATTTCGCACAAATCGAAAGATATATATAGGGACTTTGGTACACCATTTACATAAAATCGAACGAAACTATATATGGGAGCTATATCTACATCAAGCCCGTTTTTCACGAAACTAAACACATCATTCTAGGCTCAATTCAGTAAGCTATGCCAAATTTCGTGCAAATCGAAAGATATATAGGGACTTTGGTGGACCATTTCTACTAAATCGGAGGAAAATATATATGGGAGCTATATTAAATCTGAACCGATTTTCACGAAACTTAACACACATCATTCTGTACTTAATTAAGTACGCTATCCCACATTTAGTGCAAATCGATAGACATATAGGGACTTTGGTGCACTATTTAAATAAAATCGGACGAAACTATATATGGGAGCTATATCTAAACCTGAACCGACGTTCACGAGACTCAGCACACATCATTCTAGACTATATATGGGAGCTATATCTAAATCTGAACCGATTTTCACTAAACTCAGCACACATCATTCTAGACCCAATTTAGTACTCTATGCTATATAGGGACTTTGGTACACCATTTACATAAAATCGGACGAAACTATATATGGGAGCT
>NW_026875355.1:0-10033 GCF_032173495.1 Musca vetustissima
CAGTAGGCGTGGATTTATTAAAACTAATTTTCAAAGCCTACCAGTAGGCGTGGATTTATTAAAACTAATTTTCAAAGCCTACCAGTAGGCGTGGATTTATTAAAACTAATTTTCAAAGCCTACCAGTAGGCGTGGATTTATTAAAACTAATTTTCAAAGCCTACCAGTAGGCGTGGATTTATTAAAACTAATTTTCAAAGCCTACCAGTAGGCGTGGATTTATTAAAACTAATTTTCAAAGCCTACCAGTAGGCGTGGATTTATTAAAACTAATTTTCAAAGCCTACCAGTAGGCGTGGATTTATTAAAACTAATTTTCAAAGCCTACCAGTAGGCGTGGATTTATTAAAACTAATTTTCAAAGCCTACCAGTAGGCGTGGATTTATTAAAACTAATTTTCAAAGCCTACCAGTAGGCGTGGATTTATTAAAACTAATTTTCAAAGCCTACCAGTAGGCGTGGATTTATTAAAACTAATTTTCAAAGCCTACCAGTAGGCGTGGATTTATTAAAACTAATTTTCAAAGCCTACCAGTAGGCGTGGATTTATTAAAACTAATTTTCAAAGCCTACCAGTAGGCGTGGATTTATTAAAACTAAAGCCTACCAGTAGGCGTGGATTTATTAAAACTAATTTTCAAAGCCTACCAGTAGGCGTGGATTTATTAAAACTAATTTTCAAAGCCTACCAGTAGGCGTGGATTTATTAAAACTAATTTTCAAAGCCTACCAGTAGGCGTGGATTGATTAATATTATTTTCAAAGCCTACCAGTAGGCGTGGATGCGAATTTATTAGTTTTTTTTTTCGCAGCGCATCTATTTCAAGCAACTAATCAGCAAATTTACAAAAGGCTTCGAGAGGGTAATTTCGAATTGTTTGAGCAAACAAGAGCTAGACAACCAACCAACCAACCGGCCACCATCATAATCAATATTGCGATAATAATGCCCAGAATATTTGTGAACACGATTCGTACATATTCTGGAATTTTATGGAAAACAGCACAACAACGGCAGCAGCAGGGATTCCAACAACAATGAGATATTTATTGTTATGTTAACACTGTCTAATGGTTTTAAAGCCCACACTCAATCAAGCAGACACCCACACACACACATATACCCACCCACCCACACACTAACTCATTTAGCCAAACAAAATAAAAACGCATTTTTGCATACACTAAAATATTTGATGGTGGTGGTGGTGGAGAATGGAGGGAGGGTGGTATGGAGATTATGGGAAATTATGAAAAAGCTTTAGATTTTTTTTTAAATTTAATTTTAAAGCGGACCCAACATTCTAAATATATTTTATTCCATTCCACCTTAATTATTTTGTTTTATTTCATCCCTACCCTCTCCACTCCACCCTCGTACACATCTAATGCATTACAGCCACTCAATACCATTTAGAATGAGCTAAGCCTATAAGTTATCCACTGCAGACAGTGTAAATACTACAAATTCTAATACCCATCGACCCATCGGTGGTGTCAATAATGTTATGTTATCTGGTACTGTGCATGCATATTTTTGATTATTGCTAATTTCATATTTCGTCCATTGGCAAGCTGGATTGTAAAGTGGCAGTTATCAATACCAGCCTGGCATAGTGGGGTTTCCAAAAATTCTGTTTCCTAGAATTGCAAACAATTGTATTTATGATGCACAATAATTGTACAGAGTTGATGGCCAAGAATTCAAAGTATGAAATTGAAGAGTATTTGCGAATTAATATTGAGTTTGGGAAGGGGGGATTTTTAATGTTCCAAGGTAATGGAAAGTAAGTGCAATATTCAACAAGACCTATGGTCTTGTATATTTTATAGAAATTTATTCTCAGGGTTTTAAATGTCTTAAACGGAACCGATATTCACGAAACTTTGCACACATCATTCTAGACTTAAATTAGTACGCTGTGCCAATTTTCGTGCAAATCGAAAGATATATAAGTACTTTGGTACACAATTTACCTTAAATCGGTCGAAAATATATATGGGAGCTATATCTAAATCTGAACCGATTTTCACGAAACTTGGCAGACATCATTCTAGACCTTATTCATTGCGCTGTACCAAATTTCGTGCAAATCAAACGAATTCCAGGGACTTTCGTGGACTATTTACCTAAAATCGGGCGAAGCTGTATATGGGAGCTATATCTAAATCTGAACCGATTTTCACGAAACTTGGCAGACATCATTCTACACTTAATTTAGTACCTTGTGCCAATTTTCGTGCAAATCGAAAGATATATGGGGACTTTGGTACACAATTTACCTTAAATCGGACGAAGATATATATGGGAGATATATATATAAATCTGAACCGATTTTCACGAAACTTGGCAGACATTATTCTAGACCTTATTAATTTCGCTGTGCCAAATTTCGTGCAAATCAAAACATTTTCAGGGACTTTCGTGGACTTTTTACCTAAAATCGGGCGAAGCTATATATGTGAGCTGTATCTAAATCTGAACCAATTTCACGAAACTTGGCAGACATCATTCTACACTTAATTTAGTACCTTGTGCCAATTTTCGTGCAAATCGAAAGATATATGGGGACTTTTGTACACAATTTACCTTAAACCGGACGAAGATATATATGGGAGCTATATCTAAATCTGAACCGATTTTTACGAAACTTGGCAGACATCATTCTAGACTTAATTCCGTACGCTGTGCCAAATTTCGTGCAAATCGAAAAATATATAGAGACTTTGGTACACAATTTACCTTAAATCGGACGAAGATATATGTGGGAGCTATATCGAAATCTGAACCGATTTTCAGGAAACTTAGCACACCTCATTTTAGACTTAATTCAGTACGCTGTGCCAAAATTCGTGTAAATTGGATGATTTTCAGGGACTTTGGTGCTCAATTTACCTAAAATCGGACGAAAATATATATGGGAGCTATATCTAAATCTGAACCGATTTTCTCCAATTTCAATAGGGTTCGTCCTTGGGCCTTTTAAGTGACCTGTGTCAAATTTCATCCAAATCGGATCATAAATGGGACCTGTACTTTGTTAGCAAAAATAAATGGACGGACGGACATGCATATATCGACTCAGAAAGTGATTCTATGCATATTCTCAAAAGGAACCATGGGTCTATTTCGATTTTTTTTTCCTGTTACAAACATATGCACAAAGACACAATACCCTGCACCACAGTGAGGTGAAGGGTATAAAAATATTCTCAGGGTCTTAAATGTATTATTTTTAAAGCATACATAGGCTCGATTTCTGAAATATATTTAATAAATAAAGGCCTAAATTTTGGCGTGGATTTAAAAAAAATGTGTTTTCAATGCCTACATTTAGGCGTGGGGTTAAAAAAAGGCTTTTTCAAGACCTACATTTTGGCGTGGATTAAAAAAAACTTTTTAAAGCCAACATTTATTCGTGGATTTTTTCAAAATTTTCTCTTAAGATTTCAAGAATTTCTTTAAGATCACATAACCTTTTCATGACCAATGTTTATTTTTTTCACAGTTTTTTTCTCCAATTTGCTTCGAATGGTTACAACTGTAATAAACCCTTTCATATGTACGGCACGTACCTCACAACTACATAAAGTGCAGAGATTTTCTTTTTGCCAGTTGTTGTTTCTGCAGCAGCAATCTAAATAATTTGCCACAGAAATAAACACTTCAACGTGATGTGTTTTATATTCCAGATCTTTGTATCTTTCAAGGAAGGAAAAAAAAATACCGAGAAGAATTTTCTTCAATTTATTAAGAAAACCATGAGAAAAAAATACACAATTCCAACAAACTGCACTCTTCTAAGTTACAGATACCAAACAAGAAGAAAAAATTCTCTCCTCTGATGATGATGATGACAATTTGAAAACAGGTTAATATATGCAATGGACGTTCAGAGAAAGTAAAACAAGCTAGAAAGAAAAAAACAAAAGAGGGATGAAAGCAAGTACAAATTTATTGACGTTGTATACTTTTGTGATTGCACAAGAATTTCACAAGATATCCCACTCTTCGCTCTTTATGCTCTCCAATGTATGTTGATTTAGTTTTACATACTCCTTAAGTTATGCAATAGTTTTTGTGTGTGTTTGTTTTATAATTTGTAATTCGTTCTATTGTTCTCGGCAAAGGAAGAAAGTACCAACTGACATCATTAGAAAATCCAAAGACAAAAGAATAGTTGTGCTAAGTTTATTTTAGTTACAGAATTAGTTTCAATGTTGTTCGAATGTGATATGATTTCTGGGGGAAATTTTTAAAAAAGAAGAAGAGTTTTGTATTAATAACCAGTAAGGAAAGTAGTAAAGTCGGACGGGGCCGATGATGATGAATCCTAACAGACGTCGCCTTTTTAAAGGACCAGTAAAATGAAATTGGATCCATAAACATGTCATTCTGCAGCCGATACTAATTTTTTCATTTGGTCAGATATAGAAGCTATATCTAAATCTGAACCGATATCAGGAAACTTAACACACATCATTCTAGACCTAATTCATTATGCTGTGCAAATCGAAAGATATTAAGGGACTTTGGTACACCATTTACCTTAAATCGGACCAAAATATATATATGGGAGCTATATCTAAATCTGAACCGATTTTCAGGAAATTTAACAAAAATTATTCCATACTCAATTCAGTATGCTGTGCCAAATTTCGTGAAAATCGAAAGATATTAGGGACTTTGGTGCACCATTTACATGAAATCGGACGAAACTATATATGGGAGCTATATCTAAATTTGGACCGATTTTCACAAAACGTGGCAGACATCACTCTAGGCTCAATTCAGTACCTTATACCAAATTTCGTGGAGATCGAGATATATAGGGATTTTGGTGCACCATTTACATTAAATCGGACGAAGATATATATGGGAGCTATATCTAAATCTGAACCGATTTTTCCCAATTTCAATAGGGTTCGTCCTTGGGCCAAATATGTGACCTACGCCAAATTTCATTCAATTCGGATCATAAATGCGACCTGTACTTAGTTTACAATTTAGACAGACAGACGGACGGACAGACATGCGTAAATCGACTCAGAAAGTGATTCTATTCATATTCTCAAAAGGAACCATGTGTCTATCTCGTTTCCTTTTGCCTGTTACAAACATATGCACAAAGACATAATACCCTGTACCATAGTGTGGTGAAGGGTATAAAAAGGGTATCCAAATCTGGGACATTATATGTGACAAACATATAAGTAGACTTTGAAAAAATTTTGAAAATCCACGGCTGTGTAATCATATTGAGAAAAAAATCCACGCCTAAAGGTAGGTCTTGAGAAAAAATCCAGGCCTAAATGTAGGTCCTAAGAAAATATGTTTAAAAAATCGACTCCTAAAGGTAGGACTTGAGAAAAAATCCACGCCTAAAGGTAGGCCTTGAGAAAATGTGTTTAAACAAATCCTCGCCTGTAAGTAGGCCTTGAGAAAATGTTTTTAATAAATCCACGCCTATATATGCCTTAAAAATAGTTTAAATAAATTCACGCCTATAAATATGTGTTGAAAATCATTTTGAATAAATCCACGCCTATAAATATGCAATGAAGATTATTTTTGTAAATAAATATGCCTTGAAAAATGTTTTGAATAATCCACGCCCATAAATATGCCTTGAAAATATTTTTAATAAATCCACGCCTATAAATATGCCTTGAAAAAGGTTTTGAATAAATCCACGACCATAAGTATGCCTTGAAAAATATTTTGAATTAATCCACGCCTATAAATATGCCTTGAAACATTTTTTTAATAAATATACGCCCATAATTATTCCCTATATTATATTTTAAAGTAGTTCTGGCCTATATTATGCTTTGAATATATATTTTAAAAGTTCCAAAAAATATTTCATTTTAGTTTATTTTTTCATTGATTTCGTATATATTTTTTTTAATTTTACAAATTTCAAGTCCTCCATATTTTTCTACTACTTCAAGTCGATTGCTTTGCATTGCATTTGCTTTTGTGAAGATGATTTTCATTTATTTATTCTCTACCTTTGCTCACTCGTTACGGTAATAAATTTCATTTTCTGGTTACGTGTTCTTTTAAGTGTAAATTTTGAAGCAAGAGAATAAGAAAAAAAACATTTTTTGAATTACAATATATTAGAGTTGAAAATGTTTTTTTTTTTTCTTTTGTGCTGATTGCAATTTATTTTTGTCCATACAAAAGCCAGTAATTTGGTTAAGTCTAAGGGTAGAATTTATTATCTTAATAATAATTTCATATAAAAAAAATGTGTATGAAGTATCTCTGCATAAGGGACAATTTATGGAGAAGTTGAATTTTATTTTTTATTCCTTCTGATTTCATTTGAGGTTTTGTACTAGCCAGTAATGATAAGAAATAAGAAAAGGTAGAAATTAGTAATAAATTCTGTGGAAAACAAATTTTTAAGATTAAAATAAGAAATATATATTTTAGAGAAGGAGGCAAAAGATACAGTCGATGTAAGGGTATGAAGGGGGATTTTGAATTGTTGACCCCAATACAATTAGATTTTGAGGTATTGTAATTTTTTATTCGAAAATAAAAGTGATATTTAATCTTTATAGAAGAACATTTTTTGATAATTGAGGAAGTTAAGATATACCCCAGAAAAGAAAAAATATAAAATAAATAAAAATAATTGTTTAATGGCCAAAGGCATGCATTTTATAATTAATATTTATAGCCATATAGGAAAATATTAGAGAATTTTTAGTTTTGGAATTTTTATTTTTTCCAGATTTTAATTTAATTTTTCTCTTAAGTTTAACAGTCACTAAAAATTATTTCATTTCCCAAAATGTCAATAACATAATTTTTAATTTTCAATTTTTTTAATCACTATCATTCATGCCTTACAAATAAAATTATAATTTTCATTATCCTTCTATCACTTGCCTTTGTGTTAAAAAAACTGCGAATTGAAAAACAATTTAGTTTTTTGTTATTAGCAATTTTTTCAAATTCATTTACCCCACTGAAACTTTTTCAATTTTCTACCACTCACACAAAATAACAAAATTCCATTAAAAAAGTTTCAGTTCGAATTGCTGCTGCTGCCTTTGTCTGCCAATTCATGGGGACATTCATTTCTCTATCAATTATCTGCACGAAAATTTTAAGTGGACTTTCAGATTTTTTTTTTCGTTTTTTCTCTCTGCGTTTGTTTTCGACAGAATGCCGCATTAAATGTGTCGAACAAACAAATTATTATTTAAGCGTAGCACTCGAAACAAATTACAAAAAAAATAAAAAAACTGAAATTATTTGCCCTTCATTACATTTCGTAATTGTCTGCAGTAATAAATTTGTGATTAAGGAATGTATTTTTTTTGGAATTATTATTACGAAAACAAAGTTTGGAGGGAAAACAACTAGATTATTTGCAAACAATTAGGCGGAATTAAATTTACGAGAATAAATTAAATGTGGGGTATGAAAAGCAAGGAAACATTACATTAGCGCCTAACAGTATGCAAAGTTTTTTCTAACTGTCTCTAATTTAATTGGAAAAATAAGAGTACCTGAATTCGTTTTTCTGCATATATGTAGACATTACACCCTCAACAGGATCCACAATGTTCAGTAGTTCCATAGTAAATATGAGTGCCCAAAAATATGCACCACTTTTTCTGAAATTTTGCAATTGTCTGTTGTAGATCATCTTATTAACTTTTAAGGCCTTTGTTTAATTTTTATTGAAAAAAATCTTTAGACCGAAAATCAAATTTCTTAATTTATCCCCCAAAAATCGGTAACCTATTTACCCAATAAACACCAAATTTAATTTCTTGATCCTCTCATCGACCACTCTTATGTAATGTATTACAAAAATATACCAACACACTCTCTTCCCGCAAAAGTTGTAACTGAATAAGCCATTAACAGGCCACATATGTAGTCATAGCATCCTCAACAGGATCCACAATGTTCAGTAATTCCACCTAACCTTGCACAGCCTTACAAATATCTCATAGTAGTAGGAACGCCTAAAAACATGCACCACTTTTTCTGTCATTTTTTACTTGGCTTCTGTAGATTATATTATTAACTAGCCCAAACAATCTAGCCCATTGAATTGTTTTCCTCAAGTTCATGATTTAATTTTTATTAAAAACATCTGTAGGCCGAGAGCCAAATTTCTTAATTTAGCCTCCAAAAATCAGTAACCTATTTACCCAATAAACACCAAATTTTATTTCTTGATCCCCTCATCGAAACATATCCGTCAAAACCATGCCAACACACTCCCTTCTCACAAAGTTGTTAAGTCAATAGGCCATTTAACAGGCCACGCCAAGCCGACAACAACTATTAAAAGGGGGTCCATATTTTATCCACCAACTATTTTCATTTGGGAACGAACTTGTAAAAATCCAGTTATGTATGGTAGTGGGTAACAGAAAAACTTCACGAACAATCACATTCTTGGAGATTTAAAACCAAACATAAAACACTTTGCATACTTTTGGGAATATACAGATTTCAGTGTAATGGTGTGGAGTTTTTTTCCGTTGGGGTAAGTGATGACCATTGTTTGTGATTTGTTGTTGTTGTAAAATTTATGAAAGTGGAGGAGGGGTATGTGAAAAAAGTTTTTATATTTTACATTGTTGTTGAGTCACAAAAGGATGCAAACTATACATTTTTGCGGCACATTTTTAGGATGAAAATAAAATTATTTTCTCAAAGCCTACATTTAGGTGTAGGTTTTTTAAAATATTTTTTATAAAATATTTGTTAGTCCTGCAAATAGGCTTTAAGCTTGCACATGTGTTTGATTTTTTTTTAAATAACACTTATGGGTGTAGTTTTTTAGGGCCTACTTATGGGCGTGCTTTCTATTTTCAGATTCTACTTATAGTCGTTAATTAAAACCAGTAAGGAAAGTAGTAAAGTCGGACTGGGCCGATTATATGATACCCTTCACCACTTTGGGTATATTCTACTTATGTATCCTAACAGACGTCGCCTTTTCGAAGGAACATTGATATGATATTGAACGAACTTAAATCTGAATCTAACTCGATTTTCTCGAAACTAATCACACGAGCTAAGGTAGGAACAGATTTCCATCTCAAAGGCACGGAAACCCCCATGAATATTCACAACAACAACAACACCAATTGTGTGCCGGTCGGTCAAACTTTGGATCTTTAGTGTACAATTTACATTAAATCGACGAAAATGTATATGGGACAATATATGGGACTGAATCGACTTTCACGGAACTTAGCACACATCATTCTGGACCTAATTCCGTACCCAATGCCAAATTTCGTGCAAATCGAGCTATATGTAGGGGCTTTGGTGTCCTATTTACATTAAGTCGGATGAAAATATATACGGGAGCTATATCTAAATCTGAACCGATTTTCACGAAACTTTACACACATCATTATAGAAACAATTTAGTATACTACGCAGAATTTCGTGCTAATCGAAATATATATAGGTTCTTTGGTGCCCTATTTACCTTCAATCGGACACAGCTATATATGGGAAACATTTGTAAATCTGAACCGATTCGCGAAACTTAGCACATATCATTCTGGACCTAATTCAGTACACTATGCCAAATTTCGTGCAAATCGAAGAATATATAGGGCCTTTGGTGCACCATTTACATTAAATCGGACGAAAATATATATGGGAGCTATATCTAAATCTGAATCGATTTTCACGAAACTTAGCACACATCATTCTATGCTTAATTCAGTACGCTGTGCCAAATTTCGTGCAAGTCGAGCTATATGTAGGGACTTTGGAGTCCCATTTACCTTAAATCGGACGAAATATATAAAGGAGCTATATCTATATCTGAACCGAAAGAAGAACTCGAAAGATATATAGAGACTTTTCTGCCCCATTTACTTAAATCGGACAAAACTATATATGGGAGCTATATCTAAATCTGAACCGATTTTCTTCAATTTCAATAGGGTTCGTCCTTGTGCCAAATAAGTGAGCTGTGCCAAATTTCATCCAAATCGGATTATAAATGCGACCTGTGCTTTCATTAC
>NW_026875356.1:0-10206 GCF_032173495.1 Musca vetustissima
GATCCAACAAACAAACAGAAATTGATTTATATATAGATTTCTGGTACATTCGAAACTTTTTTTTATTAATGGTAATTTTCCGAATGTTATGTCTACTGTACAAATTGTTGCCAATTTTGATATATTTTACAGATTTTTTTTATTTGTTATCTGTAAATGATTTTATCGGTGCTTAATTTACTTAACTTTGTTTTGTAAAAATATTTAAAAAAATTGCAGTAATGTAAATATTCACACAATGTTCTAATTATGTAGCCACTTCAAGTCGATGTTTTTTTCATGAAAACTGTTATTTATGGAAAATTTGCATGCAATAATATTCTATTTTCACACTAAACGTCTTAAGTGAAGTATATCTAAGTATTTTGAAATAAAAAAATTCAAAAATATTTGAAACGAATCGAGAGCTTATCAAAAAAAATTTACTATAGTTTTTATCTTAATTACGTGGCCACTACCAGATTTTTAAGATATAAAGCTTGTATACATGTAGTGCTACCTTTTCAGATACCACATCTATTCATATGCAAAAAACTCATATTTAAAAGTTATTCCCTGCAATATTAGTAATACGTCATTAAAGTTCTTAAAGTATCCGCTATTAAAATTTCCAAGCTATACAATTTTTTTTTTTTTTTTTTTTTGCAAATATGTGAAAAGTATCACTGGATACTTCTGCGAATATTTGAAAATATCGATTTAGACACATAAGATCACAAACTTGTTTGTATTGTCATTTTCTAATAAATCTCCGTACTTCCGATATGAAATTATTCTGTGAATTCTTGTTTTATTACTACTTTCAGTAAGGAATGAAATTGGATCCATAAACATGTCATTTGGTCAGATATAGAAGCTATATCTAAATCTGAACCGATTTTCAGGAAACTTAACACACGCCATTCTAGACCTAATTCATTACGCTGTGCAAAATTTCGTGCAAATCGAATGATATATGGGGCCTTTGGTGCACCATTTGCATTTAATACGACGAAAATATATATGGGAGCTATATATAAATCTGGACCGATTTTCACAAAACTTAGCACATATCATTCTAGGCTCAATTCATTACGCTGTGCCAAATTTCGTGCAAGTCGAAAGATATATAGGGACTTTGGTGCCCCATTTACCTTAAATCGGACGAAAATATATATGGGAGCTATATCTAAATCTGAACCGATTTTTCCCAATTTCAATAGGGTTCGTCCTTGGGCCAAATAAGTGACTTCTGCCAACTTTCATCCAAATCGGAACATAAATGCGACCTGTACTTTGTTTACAATTTAACATCTACAGACGGACGGACATCCATAAATCGACTCAGAAAGTGATTCTAAGCATATTCTCAAAAGGAACCATGTGTCTATCTCGTTTCCTTTTGCCTGTTACAAACATATGCACAAAGACATAATACCCTGTACCACAGAGTGGTGAAGGGTATAAAAAGCTTAGCAAATACAAACAATAGGACATACATTTTGTCAATAGCCTAATTTAGGCATACAGTACAATTATAAACTGTATTTCTTATTCAGTAGAACTCACTGTCACATTTTTACGTTTATCATTTCCACCATCACATTCAACATACAAATTGCGAATTGGCAACTCATAAAAAAAAAGAGGTTTATGGAGTTGCTAAAATAAGTATATTCACCATTGTATAATCTTTATCAGTGGTTTGTATATTTACTAAAATTTTGCTATAAATTACCAATTCTTATCAAATAAAGGGGGCAATTTGTATGGGGGCTATTGGTTCCCCTGACCCTATCAAAAAATTAAGTACCCTATGTTACCACAAATGTACTCAAAAATCGACAGTGAAAATTTCATGAAAATCCGTTCAGTAGTTTAGGAGTCTATAGGGGACACTGATCAAACAAACAAACAGAAATTCATTTTTATATATATAGAAGATAGATAGATAGATAAACACTGTAAAAAATCAAGCCGTTCAAAAATATCAAGCATTGTTCAAAGGTGCCACCCTGGGGGCAGTTTTGAACACTTTGACTTCCTCCCTTAAAACAGCAATAAAATATTTATATCAAGCTTAAATATGTCATAAAATTTTTTATTTTATAATTCTTGGTTTCTTATAAATTTTAACTAATAGGTACATATCGTCAGCTAAAATGCAAAAAGGCGTAACTAACAAAAGCATAATTGTGTAGGAGAAGCAAAAAACTGTTTTGTATGAAAACTATGAACATGTCATGTGAAATGAAAAAGTATGCCCGGCAGGGTGATATCGCATTGCAATGACTATATTTTTTTAACAAATTAAGATATTTAGTTTAATGGCAGTCATAACAATTAAGTAAAAAATGTGAATTTTTTGTTAGTTACGCCTTTTTGCATTTATCAAATAAACCCACTTGTAGTTACGTCTTTTTGTTTTTTTGTCAATTTTCAATTTTTTGTTAGTTACGCCTTTTTGCATTTTAGCTGACGATATGTACCTATTAGTTAAAATTTATAAGAAACCAAAAATTATAAAATAAAAAATTTTATGAGGCTTGAAAGCAAAAAGTGTTCAAAGGTGCCCCCTCTCCCCTATTATTTCTAAATTCGGCATGGAAAGGTATTTTTAAACGAACTAGATGACGATACTATTGACTACACCATACAAGAAATTCAATTTGTTTGAATATTCCATATCATATTACCTGCACCAGTAAGGAAAGTACTAAAATCGGACGGTTCAGGTATATTAAACACGACTACTAACATGAAATTTTTATTTCATCCAATTTCATGTTAATAATCATTTTTAATATACCCACATATAGTCGGCCCCGTCCAACTTTACTACTTTCCTTACTGTTTTTTTTCTTTTTCTTTTTCTGTTTTTTTTTTTTTGGATTCCACGAAAATAAAATTTGACAAATTGAGAGGGCGTTTGCTGTAATCTTCCAATGGATGATGGAATCCTTCAAAATTGAGACGTCTGTTAAGATGCGATTCTATAATATAAGAAAGCTATATCTAAATCTCAACCGATTTTCACGAAACTTGGCACACATCATTCTGGACTAAATTTAATATGCTACGCCCGATTTCGTGCAAATCGAGAGAAATATGTGGACGTTGGTACACCATTTACATAAATCGGACGAAAATATATCTGGCCCGATTTTCTCGAAACTTGCAGACATCACTCTAGGTTCAAATAAGTACGTTATGCCAAATTTCGTGCAAATCGAAAGATATATAGGGACTTTGGTGACCATTTACATGAAATCGGTCGAAACTATATATTGGAACTATGTCTAAATCTGGACCGATTTTCAGGAAACTTAACACACTGCATTCTAGACCTAATTCAGTATGCTAAATTTCGTGCAAATCGAAAGATATATAGGGACTTTGGTACAGCATTTACAATAAGGGGACCCCCCCCATTCTCGGGGTCAAAATTTTTGTTGAAATAATTCGAACCTACACTGATTAAAGAATGTCCCTACAAAATTTCAAGAGAAAATCTCAAGAACTCTTGAAGATATATCCGATTTATTGTGTCAGCATCAAGTGACGGCTGAAGGGCTTCTCAAACTTTAAACGCGTTTTTCTCTAAATTTTTTTTTGCGAATGGCGGGCACGATAACTCAAAAACTAATAATCCAATCGGTTCCAAATTTTGCAACGTTTCTCTGGGAGTGTATAGCTCTCGTATGAACTAGGATAAAGCCGATCGGCGAAGATCTTCCTTATTATTCCCTTCACCACACTGTGGTACTGGGTATTATGTCTTTGTGCATATGCTTGTAACAGGCAAAAGGAAACGAGATAGACACATGTTTCCTTTTGAGAATATGCATAGAATCACTTTCTAAGTCGATTTATGCATGTCCGTCCGTCTGTCTGTCCATGTTAAATTGTAAACAAAGTACAGGTCGCCTTTATGATCCGAATTGGATGAAATTTGGCATAGGTCACTTATTCGGCCCAAGGACGAACCCTATTGAAATTGGGAAAAATCGGTTCAGATTTAGATATAGCTCCCATATATATCGTTAACCGATTTAATGTAAACGGTCCCTATATAACTTTCGATTTGCACGAAATTTGGTACAGCCTAATCATTTAGGTCTAGAATGATATCTGTCAAGTTTCGAGAAAATCGGTCCAGATTTAGATATAGCTCCCATATATAGTTTCGTCAGATTTCATGTAAATGGTGCCCCAAAGTCCTCTATATATCTTTCGATTTGCACTAAATTTGGCATAACGTACTGAACTGAGCCTGGATGATGTCTATAGCTCCCATATATAGTTTCGTCCGATTTCATGTAAATGGTGCACCAAAGTCCCTATATATCCTTCGATGAATTTATCAATGTATCATCTTTTGTGAGAAACCCGAATAAGTAGTCCTAGAAAAATAAGCTAATATTAATGAGAATTTCCTTATTTCATCATCAATAGATTTTGTCCTTTACAAAAGTAATAATGTATATTCCACCACATAACCAAAGCTGTAAGGTTCATTATTAACACTTCATAGAATAAATTGTTAAGGAAATACACTTAAAAGAAAAACATGAACATTTTTAATATTATATTACAATTTGTTTAATAGTTTAGACACTATGTGTCAAATCTGACATCTATTCAAATAAGGAATGTTTGTAATTATCAGTTATTCATCATCATCTCTAGTCATTACAGACAATATTTTCGTTATGATTTTGTAAATTCTATGAAAACGGAAAGTAACCTCACAAAAGGTGACTACTAAAACTCTTGCAAAATTTTTTGGGCGGAATATTTTCGCCGCAGAGAAGTCTCAATTCATTTAACGCTAAACATCATCCACAGTATTTATGATATAATTTAAAATAATTCGTAAGTGTGTTTATTATGTCATAATATACATATTATGACATTTATTTCACATTCAATCGCACTTTCAATGTCGGTGTGCGAATCGATACTGAAAGTTCATTCATAAAAATCTTAAAAAACCACTCGAACCAATAGAATAGAAATATGTCTGACAAACAACAACCTGTTGTAGCTGAGTTGAGAGAATATACAAAATACTATGTCTTTCTCTCTATTATCCACTAAGTTTCCCATACTCTGCATAAATTTCCCATTTGATATGTTACCGATGGTAGTAAGTTCCTTTCTTTATTCACAGTATGTTTTATGTTAGTTGCTATAAACATGTAAATGGTGTTTTAACGAAAATGTAACCTTTATCCGTACATAAACTGTAGACATTTTACAGTGACAATAACAGAATCTATAGAATAATTAACAACATAAAAAAAGTGGTTCCATTTTTGTTTGCTGGAATGGTGTTTTTTTAGCAATATATACCCTTCACCACTTGTTGCTGTTACCACTATTTTCTGAAGATTCTTATAGTAACCGACAGTAATATATATGTACTTAAACCAAGCATAACAAATGATTCCGTCTAATGATGTCGATAAAAATGACGTATCTTCTGTGTAGGACCATTGACAAAATTAAATATGCCTTCCACACGTTGGTTATTTGGTGCACAATTTGCATAAAATATAGAGAAGCTATATCACAATTTTCAATCCAAAGGACAGTAATTGTGTTATCCAGGTTTTTGAAGTCCCACATACTTCATAGAGAAAAATGACCAATATAGGTCCATATTTTAACGCAACACCATATTAAAGTCGCACCCAATTTTCGGTGTATTGCATTTTTCCACTGAAGTGAAATTTGGCATTAAAGGTTCTTGAAGTTTGAGAAACATTTTTGCGAAACTATTTCAATATCGGTCCATGTTTTCACACACCCCACATATACTTCGTCCTATTTTAATCTAATTTCCGAAAGAAAATGCATGTAATTTGACATTCTGGTTTGACCCATTTTCGGTTTGCTCCGTATATTTCTTCCAAAGTGACTGTAAGTGACAATTATGTTGAATTTTTGGTTATTAATCAAAATATTTCCTGAAATTAATAAGATAAATGGTATAATATTTTTTTAAAGGTCAATAAATGCTTTTGATCAACTAAATGTCTATGCCATTGAATTTAATTACAAATAATATACCTAATGAAATTCCCATTTCTTTGAAACATCAATCACAAAAAAGTCATATCATTAAAAATGTCCCAAAGAAATTTCACTGTTTTCCAGTTCATTGACCATTTCAACAAAAGTAAAATCGTTCATCAACCACTGAAGTGAAATTTGGCATTAAAGGTTCATGAAGTTTGAGAAACATTTTTGCAAAACAATTTCGATATCGGTCCATGTTTTCACACACCCCACATATACTCCGTCCCACTTTAATCTAATTTTTGAAAGAAAATGCATGTAATTTGGCATTCTGGTTTGCCCCTTTTCAGCTTGCTCAGTATATTTCTTTCAAAGTGACTGTAAGTGACAATTATGTTGAATTTTTGGTTATTAATCAAAAGATTTCCTGAAATTAATAAGATAAATGGTATAATATTTTTTTAAAGGTCAATAAATGCTTTTGATCAACTAAATGTCTATGCCATTGAATTTAATTACAAATAATATACCTAATGAAATTCCCATTTCTTTGAAACATCAATCACAAAAAAGTCATATCATTAAAAATGTCCCAAAGAAATTTTACTGTTTTCCAGTTCATTGACCATTTCAACAAAAGTAAAAACAGTTCATCGGTTTTTTCAATATTTTAATTGAAATAAATACCTTGTTATTTTTAAATAACAATAACTTGAACATGTTTCTTTAAATGTTTTTAATAATGTTTTTTAATAGTTCATGATATGAGGAATTGGAATAGTAGTGGAAACTAATGGTTAAAAATCTATTCTTTCATTATGAACGGTACACATTAATGGGCTCGCTGAAAATGGTTTTTAAAATAAAGTCCCGTAGACATTTTATATAGCTTTGAGTTTGTTAACTGTATTAAAAACAACAAAAACTTATTTCCCACAATTAATTTTTTTCAATGACGCTTTCTTGGACATGCACGCTTTTATTACAACCGGAAAGTGGTGAGACACATTTTTTATTTAACATCCAAGGTAAGAGACTAAAGGAGGAATATTTGACACACTCAAAGGTTGTGAACTTTTACTCCAATATTCAAGGGCGATTTATTTTTCAATATAATCTCCTGAAACTTCAATACACTTAGTCCAACGATTTTCTAGCAATTCTATCCCTTAATCCCTTAGAGATAAAAATATTTATATTATACGAAAATAAAAAAATACAAAAATGTCGTCCGAAATTCAATTGCCTTTCAATTAAAAACATAAATTCAATAATCAATTGGGGAACGTGTTTCTAGGAATTTTTATTTTGTTGCCGAATTTAAAATCATTTCACAAAATGTTACTGCCCTCATTTCAAAATACATAATAGGCATACATATGAAAAATCAACAAACCATAAATTTTGTAGCCACAGACAAAGTAAATAGATGTAAATCATGTTTACGTCTGTTGCCAATGACAAATAATCATATAAATTTACCTATGATAATAATGAAAGACGATTGGAAAATGTCAATGACTTTCCTCATTGTAGATATTTTAAATGACAAAATTAAATTGGTTTGATCTTAAAATATAGCAAAATTGTCAATGATGTGTGAAATTGTATGCAGATGCATCAAGTAAATTTCCCAGAGGCCAATGTAATAATGCTTTGTTATTAAAAAATATTTTTAAAATATTGAGCTTCCTCTAATTTTGATCCAACAATATAATATTTGTCAGGTTCATATTATCAATGTATGCCTTCTAAATGTTATTTTTATTTTTTTAAGTGTCCCAATATTAAATTGTTACATAATACTTTAAATTGTTGAATATTGTTGTTGAAGTAAAGCCTAAATAATTGGTTTAAATTAAGCTCTCAAAATAAACACACCATCATCCTCTTACATTCTCCTTACACCACATTTTGCATTTTTTGTCGTTTGCGGTGGTTTTGCTCTAAGTGTGGTTTGCCTAATGCACACAAGAAATCATTATACAAATAGTAGTAAACTGCATGACAACAAAACACTATCAAAACAAAATAAGCTATATTTGAAAGTCATGTATGAAGTGTAATAAATTAAACTATGAAATGACGTTACAGCTCATATATAAAAATTCCTTCGTCTGTGAAGACTCAATTAAAAATTCTTCATTCAGCTTCTCTGTAAAGGTTCGTTCACACCTTAAATATTTGCTACCATTCATAAGTTTTCTGTTTCAGCTAGATTATAAGACTAATTATGTGTCGCTCCTCTCCATAACAGACCTCTTTTCGATCTCAATTAAGAATGTGTGTTTGTAAAAACTATATGTTTATTTCTCCCTATCTCTCTTTAAAGCTTTCCACTTTTCTCTCAATAAAGTACCCATGACCCTTACACTTTTCTGTAAAGTTTTCACCACACTTTAGCTATACTTGGGGCCACAGAGCGACCAGAAAAACCGAAATGATTTTGCTTTAGCTGAACTTTCATTTCTGAAGATTGGTCCATTTTGTATCGTGTTTAAGATTTTGGACAGACGGACGGACGGACACACATAGATCGACTCAGCTAGTCGAGATGAATACCAATGCATGCTTTGCACATATATATTTTTGACAAAGTCCTTATTTTTGTAGGGAAAATTCATTTAAAAGTCATATATGAAGTGTAATCTAAACTATAAATGGATTGAAGCCTATATCTTTAAAAGCTCATCTGCAAAGGTTTTCTTCACACCAAATATTTGCTACCATTCATAAGTTTTCAGTTTTGATAAGACTAATTATGTGTCGCTCCTCTCCATAAAGTCTATACATCTAGACCTTAAAAATAAAATGATTCTTTTCAGTTTTTCGCAAAAAAAGTTCATTTAAGATATCTATAAAGATTAGCCCTTCAGCACATTTGCAAAGGCTTTCTGTTTGACTCGAAAAAGTATGTTAGACCTTAATAAAAAAATGTTTATTTTCAGTCCCTTAACAGATAATCTACAGTGGTTTATAATTCAGAATATTGAACTCCATTAATTCTGTCTGATATTGCTATTTGGCGTATTATTACCAGAATGTGAATTAAAATAAATTATACTATCCCCTATCCAATATCCTCATTTGTTAAAATAATGAACAATTACTAAAGTCTTTTGTTTGATAAGCAAATATCAATTCATAACTCACACACAAATTTAGCATGTTAGGACCAGGTAAATTGGAATATTTGAATGGAGTTAAATAAATTATTAAAAATCAATGAACTTGGCATAAAACACGAACATTGCCTGTTTCGTAATTTGTCCTAGCATGTTTCATTTATATCGACCTAGAAAGAACATATTAAAATTGTAAGAATCGCTTTTAAGCTCAATATAGTCCATCGAGTACTGTATTAGCTGTCCGGTTTGGTCCTTTTAATGGAGGTTGTAACTACTCCTATTATGCATGTTCCGATACAGGCGTGTGGTGTTCTGTGCTTTGTTGTTGTGACGATTTGTTTCACAAGCAGGCCCGTTTTTGCATGACGGTACCTGCGAGTCAAGTTTTTTTTTTGGTTCTTTTTGTTTGTTTTATTCTTCAGCTTCTATAGCACATTACACGATTTCGGTTGACATAAACCTCTCATCTCTCATTCAGTGTAAGGAACAAAAAAAGGATAACATAAATTATGTACAATATAAATAATAAAAAAATTGTAAGCGTCCGAAGAAACATATGTGTTCTATGTTTTGTTTTTTTCCATCGCCATGCAAAAAAGCCTGCTTGTTAAAAATGGTCGCAACAACAACTGGAATACATTGCCTTTCCTCTAGTAAGTGGATCCGTGAGGGCACGCGACCGACGAAACGCATGTGTTATGTGCTTTGTTTCCATCGTCATGCAAAAAGGGCCTGCTTGTTGTGAAACAAATCGTCACAACAACAAACACAGAACACATGCGTTTCTTTGGCCGCGTCCCCTCTCGCACATAATTGCCTATGAGTCAAGTTTTTTGGTTCTTTTTGCTTGTTACATATTTTTTTTAGAATTGTACAGCCTCTCAGAAGACCAGTTCGAAAAAATTCTTCTTCAGTGTGTGTCAACACCAACATTTCAAATTGAGTTGCAGATTGGAGGTAAGAATACTGCATTTATTATTTTTTTGAATAATAAATTTACATATTTTATTTTCATATAGGTTTTGTACGATTTAATAAGATATGGTAAATATCTCAAAGGCCATAATTGACGAAT
>NW_026875357.1:0-10035 GCF_032173495.1 Musca vetustissima
CACCCGAATGGTCTTTTAAAATTCAAAATACTTTTCCTTGTGTTTTCTAAAAAATATCGATTATCGTGGAGGTCGTATAAAATCGGATATTGTGCGACAAAACATTCCAAATACTTTTCATTGTATTCTCTAAAAAATATCAATTATCGTGGAGGTCGTATAAAATCGGCTATTGTGCGACAAAACATTGCTGCCATGCTCGAATTGATAAGGTAATATCATCATGTGGCATACCGTAAGATAAAGACATCCTTGGACATTTTTTCTATCAGGCTACAAGAAAATCCAATGAAAGTTGGAGAAAGCACTACAAAGCAAATGGTCGCATATTTCTTGGACAAAACCAGTCATGTGGCGACTGTTCTGCTTGAGCACCATAAGATGATTAATTCAGAGAGCTACTACTACATTAATCGCTTGTCTAAAGTCTTGGCAAAAAATTCGAAAACAAACGAAACAAGAGAGCCGAAAATTCATTGGACACCACTGACAATAGGAGCTATAATATATCGACTCCAGCCAGCGCCATTTTGACACTCCAAAAAGTGGAATTTTCGGGTCATCCATCCCAATCACATCTTTTTATTCCAACACATTAAGAAAACCCGTGATCCATGAAGAGGAGGGTTTTCAAGACCAGAGGGTGTTGTCGAATCGGTAGATTTTGTAGAAATTTCGTGTTAAGTTTTCAATTCCTTACATGGGAGAGAGAACGTCTACAGCTTCTCAATCAGTGTGTGAAAGAAGTAATCATCTGAATTTTTGGAAGAGGAGGGTTATCAAGACCCGAGGATGTTGTCGAAGCTTTTAAAAACCAATTTTTTGTTGGTCTCTCAATCGGTAGATTTTGTAGAAATTTAGTGTTAAGTTTTCAATTGAGCCGCACCTTACATGGGAGAGAGGAACGTCTACAGCTTCTCAATCAGTGTGTGAAAGAAGTAATCATCTGAATTTTTTGCACAACATTAAGTCTGTTTTGGCAAAAAATTCTGCATCATTAAATTAAAAATCACGATAATGGAATTGTGTCGATCTTGCAGCAAATGAGCGATATGAGTCCACAAAACCTTCTTATCGGAACCAACATATCGAGAATATGATATAGATATAGAAAACACAACTTGGTTTGTAGACGAACCTCTTGTTTTCGTACAGTTTTCCAGGAGGCCTATAATTTATAACTCGGGGTTTTCATGTGGTAAAATACATTTTTGCACAAAATTATTGCTACACATGATTTGACCGACCCATTTTCTATATATCGAATTTTTTTCCCAATTTTCTAATTTAAGTGAAGAATGTTTTTGTAGAAAATTATCCATATACAACTATGGGTTGTTATAGATCCATCTTAAATTCACAACCCATTTATGTATTATCACCGAAATGGCTACAATATGGGATTTTTTGGCTCTTGAAGGGTTAAAAACAGATTTGCAGGAAATTATCTGAAAATGTAAATGTCCAAGTTTTCACATAGCTGATCATTTTCAGCATTTTTAAGGTCCCAGCCGAATTTAGTAGTTTAATATTTCAGTTTATACCCTACACAACTATGTTGTCAGGGTATTATAGCTTTGTGCATGCCCAAGAGTTTGTAACGCCGCGAAATATTGGTCCTAAACCCACATTTAAGTATACCGATCGTCAAATCTCGACTAGGCGAGTCGATCTAGACATGTGTCTCCGTCCGTCCGTCTGCCCATTATAATTTGTAAACACGATACAGGCCACAGTTATGGTCCAATATTCATGAAATTTTGCATGTAGGGTGGCCAATGAAGACCCCTATTGTTTTTGGAAAAGGTCGGTTAATATTTAGAGAATGAAATGGACCATAAAATTTATTTTTGTCTGATTTTCTGGTCGCTCCAGAGGCCCTAATTATCGCGAATTTTTACATAGAGAAAGGGACCGGGCATGACTTTTGTGTGAAAAATGACAAAATGTGTATTCTATAGCGTATATATTTACCCATGAAGGACATAGACCCGAGAAGTTGATAGTATATCCAAGAGGAGTGGGTGATCTTTAAATTTATAACAATTATTTGGTCGGATGTGGGAGTTACACTTAAATATTTACAGGTGCTTACGTATTACCTATAATATTAGTAACCCACAACCACAATTGAGGGCGGAAATATAGCTCTGATCGCTTTGAAAGGTTCCGCGAGGTCTCAGTTATTGTCAAGTTATTGCCAATAATTTTCGGTGATGATCAGATAATAATATTGGGATGAAGTGGGCCAAAAACTTAATTTTTGTGTTTTTTCGAGTCGATCGATAGACCAAACTTGAAAGCCGAACATCACAACACAACCCACGGTGAAGGGAATCTGGACAAGTAATTAGAATGGCTGTACTGAATATTAGTAATATTTGCTGAACTCTAAGTCGGTCAAGAGGGTACAAATATCGCGATAAAGTGGTACAAATATCACAGAAAGTTAGATTTTCGTGGGAGTTGTGTAGGGTATCATATGTTGGTTTTAGAATATAAACAATCCTGCCGTACAACTTGCAGTTGCAGTTTCACATTTTAACACAGTCCCCAAGTAATGGGCCGATATTAGTTTCGGGTCGAACTTAATGACGTTTTTACTAATTCTAATTTAATTGAGGTACAGATGACCTCTGAAAATGTTTATTGATATAGAAGAAGAGGTAGAAGACCCTCAAACATCTCCTGAGCCTATAAATATTTTTTTTTAAATATGATCTCTATTTCTTATCTATATGCGGTCTGTGTTTGCGAAAATCAAAATTGACCTTCATCATCCCTGGTCTCATAATTTGTATCCAAATTTTGAAACCATACTCCAAAATCTTTAGTGTGAAGTTCTGAATCATACTCCTGCAAATTGTTACGACCTCTCTCGGTGTAGGGTATCACAATGGAGTTTACACAAAACAAATCTACTAATGCAGATACTGTGACACTTATGAGACTTGATGTCATCATCATCACCATCGCCACCATTTTCGTCACCCAGTAGTACAAAGGCAAGGTAACGTAACGCAAGAAGATGGGGGAAGCTTCAGTCCTTCTTGCCGCTGCAGTTATGCCATTAAATGGAAAATCTTCATCTCCTTGCTAGAGCTGAGCGATGAAGTCCATGAAGCAAATAACCTGGGTTGAATGCCTGAATGTCACTTAGTTTGCACAAAGAACACACAAAAACAACAACAAATGTGACACAGTAAAAGATGAAGATGAAGGAATACCTTGACACAGTACCCAAAATAAAACTAAAATAAATGACAAAGCCAAAGCAAATAATAAATACTAAAGAAGAAAAGGAAGTGTATGCAGAGCAAACACAAACGAAGCATAAAAGTAAAAAAAAAAACAAAAACAAATTGAGAGTGGTGATGTTAAAGATTTGAAATGAAATTGGAAAAACCCCATATTTTGAAAAATATTATTATAAAATTAGCATAGTTGTTGTTTTTGTATTTGTTTTCCTTATGCTAGTAAATCTCAGAATATAATTGGGGAGGACACCTACTCATACTCAACTCAAGGCTGATGAGATGCTAACTGGAACCAGGCGTTTGTCTTGCACTTCTTGGTGTTATTCTTCTTCTTTTTCTGCTTCTTATATTGCTCCTTGTGTTTTTTTCTTATTCTTGTTATTATTATTGTCTGTATAATGTTGAGGCAGGTACTCTAAATTATTGTTGTTGGTGTTATTTCTAATTTTAATGGCAGTTGGTTGGTTTCTTGCAATTTTAGCTTTGGCAGGTTAGTGGTATTTCAATAATATTTTTCCACAATTCATTCATCAATGTTGGCATTCACAAATTTACTGTATTTTGTCACTCACTCACTCTTCTTTTCCACTATTTTTATTGTTTAGTTACACTTTTGTCACACACTCACACAAAAGTCACTGTACTCGAGTAGATGATTGATTCATTGAAGGCTATCATCGCTGCAGCTGCTGGCGATGTTTGTTTATCGATTGGCAACTTTTTGCAATCATCTTTTTTTGCTGATGATTTTGTTTCTCGTTTTTTTTATTTATTTTTCAAACATTTTGTTTTATGGAAGCACATCATTATTATGACAGCAGCTGAAATGTGTGTGTATGTGTTTGTGTAATAATTGAAAAAAAAATTCTCATTTTTACAGCGACAGCAGCACAAGCATTACCACTACTACCACCACACTCACTCACTATAGCACTTGTATTGTATCTATATTTAACAATGCTGGTAAATTTGTCTGTCTGTCTGTCGGTTGGTCGGTTGCTTGGTTTGTTGGTAGTTAAGTCGGTCGTTTGATTTTGTTCTTCACATTTAATATGGGTTGCACATTTATTGGTTCCTGTTTTCTTTGCCCTTTTTTCTGCTGCCTCTTCTTTTTTATTTAACTATCCTTTCATTTCTTCTTTTTTTATTTTATTTGCCTTGTTTTCTTTTGGGTTTTCATTTTCATTCGTTTGGGTTTCTATTTTCTTTTTTTTTTGTTTATGCCACTCCCGCCTCTATTTTAGCGGTACTTTCGTTGTTTTTTTTCTGCTTATAGCTTCACAATTTTATCTTACACTGCCATACACGAAGGGAGGTGGGTCAGCATGCCATCATTATTACAATAAGGATGGAATCCTGTGCAGCGAAATAAGCTTTACATCATTTATTCTTTTTTTCTTCTTATTTTTTTGGCACACGATGGTCTCACTTTGACTGCTTTAGTTGTGGAGTTGTGGTCCCTCCGAGTGTAAGGCAAATAACAATAAAAACAACATGCAGTAGCAGCAGCAAACACAACGTAACACAACAAAAAACAACTTTCGCCTAAAACGACGAAGAGGACAACGATGACGACGACGACAAGAACGAGGACGACGACAATAAAATGCTGCGAATTGACCGCATGAGTGCTGGTTGGCACAACACTAGGCAGTTGTCTAAGGACAGCATCCGATACTGCGTAACCGGAGAGTTAATGACAGCTTTTTTTGGGTTTCGTTTTCATGCCTACCACTCACAAACTACCAACAGTTTTTGTTGCTGTTGTGGTAAGTCAAAATAATGCAGTGATTTATGACATCAAGAACAAACTTAACAAACAAACTTAGCACTTTTCTCTCTCTCACTCCCAGATACTCTCCGCACTCATGCGCCCCTTTTCATTGTGAAAACAATGTTGTAGAATTGGGGTTTTTTTCTCAGAAGGAAAAGTGACAAAATAGGAATTTGGTCGAAATAAAATTCGTTCATTATATTGAAATATTCTTCGCAGAATTTGTTTAAATCAGTATAGAAAATAGAAAATGTAAAATATATTTTTGAAATATGTTCACAAACATTGTTCTTACTTCTAGGATGTTTGGTAATGAAAATTTTATATATCGGTCTAAATTTTGATATAATATTTATTTAATATTTCACAAACGAAGTGCCTTTAATTTTATCCGGATTTTTAGAAGGTAAAAGGACATCATTCCATGTAATTGCTTTAAACTAGAGATTTCGGTAAATACCTATTTGAAGAATATTTTCAATATAGGTCGATGCTTTGATTAAGATCACGCCTCATATTGCAAATGCTCTAGCCGTATTTTCCGAAACCTAAAAACCTTCTGTATGACAATTTTCCTTGTAATATCATAGATAATGGTTCCGAACAACCAAAATGTTGCAATTTCGGTGAGATGCAATTTTTGTTTAGAATGGAACCATATCTTTGCTTCTCATCAGTGACTAGTACATTTCGCAACCTATCCTAAACACCTTCGATATCAGCGACCTATTCGAATTACGAGAATGACCCCAACCATTTTTATGTTGTCACTTATTAGAGTCCCCGAAAATTTTGCAGTTTAATGCAGTAATGGTTCTAGAGATCTATGAAAGAAAGCCAATCGGCAACCGTAGTTTGCAAGCGGTGCTGAGGACTTCTTAAGACACAATTAACTTTAATACAGACCTTTACCACCACTTCAGAAAGCTACTTAATCTCTCAAATCATAGGGTAGCTGAGACAATTTTCCTAGATATCATATCCCCTGCACGCTATACATCAGTTAAAGATATACCTAAAGCAAAAGGACATAGCTTAAAGGATGCGATCGTAATCTACGACACGTTATCTTGTGACCACAAGCAGGAAATTGTGAAGAAAACGGGAAAAATGAACCGTAAAGTTACTCTTGAATCCGGAACAGATGGAACAGATGTGACGTATACAAAGAGGTGGATGATTTTTTATAGCAACCCTAGAGTGTAACATTATACGTATGCGGAGACGAATGCAGGGAAGCAGTGCTCAACTTCAAATATAAAAAATCTAAAACTTAAAAAAAACATGTAAAATGGCGCCCAACGTATATCTACCGAATTTAATAGATTTAAATGTTCCACTGTCTCTAGTTATACATTGAATGAACATTTCATTTGCCTAATACAAAATTTGTGAATGGCGTCCAACGTTTTAGTTTTTTTGTCTTGAGAATAAAATAATTTACTTTACTCATGTGTAACTGTTATTTCATTCCGTTTATACGGAAACTAATTTTTCTAAACCCACACACTTGTCCTTGGATTTACTTTGAACACAATCGAACAACTTTGCAAATTTTACTATACATTTTTACTAGATGAACAAACAAGGAACAAAATGGCGCCCAACGTTATTTTCTTGAGGATAAAAAAAATTACTTAATTTTCATGTTTGGCTGTTTTCGAATGTTTAATTTCGTTTCTATGGGTGGCACATGCACCAGAGATGGTCCGTCAGAAACAGTGACGTAAATGATATACATTTCTGACGTATAATACATGCGTCAGAAACGTCGGAATCCCACGCAAAACCATTAGTTTTTGACAAAATAGTTATTTCCATTAATCAATTGGGAAATTCCGTATGCTTTACTGAAATCCATATCAAATTTAAAATTTTATTTTCCAAAAAGTTTAAAATTTTTTAATAAGTTCTAGTAAGGAATACTCATATATATGTAAAAATAATGTATATTCCTGAAAATAACTCTATATGGTAATAATATTCAAATAAATGACGTTTACTGAATTTATTACATTTTATACAGGTATATGACGTTTTCCACGTTTACATCTTTTTGACAGTCGAAAACCTTAAAATTTGTCATGCGGACCATCCCTGACATGCACAGCGATATGACGGAGCACACATAACCTGATAATCTGATTTGTATAAACGCATATATTTGTCGTCGGATTTACATTGAACACAACCAAACAAAAACAAAAGCAAAGCCCACTTTGTGTGACTTACGCTAACGTGTTCTAATTGACAAATTCTTGAGCACTAACTAAATTGATAGAATGGCGCCCAACGTTTTCATTAAAAATAACGTCATGGAAGTACGAACAATATTACTGGTCCAAAAAAGTTGCATTATTAAAATTAATCAATAAAGTATCCATATTTTTGATAAAAAAAAACATAAATTTGACCTTCCTTTCCATCCCTGGTTTTCTTTGGAAAAATCTCAGATTTATTTATAAAATTATCTAGGCTGATTTTCCATTTATTATTTGGCCCTTTAAAAAAATAACTATTTTATTTGTACATGGCAACCCTATCATGTTAAATCTCTCTAAAAGCTCTAATGCCTTTCTAAAGCTTTATGGCCAGCAGCCATGGACTGGTAATACCTGGAGATGTATTGTTATTTTTCTGACACGCTCACTCATACAAAATATATGTCTCTCTACCCAACTCTCCCTCGCTCTTTTTCGAACTACAACAAAGCAAAGCAAAAAAATTGCTATGCAAATATGTTGCCATTTCTCTCCTAGAATGTATGTATGTACGTGTTTCAGTGAGTGTGTCAGCATTCGATATCTTATTTGTACTGATGGCGATGATGATGGTGGTGGTGGTGGTGGCGGTGATGGTTTCATTTGGTTTGTATGTCACTGTAACAGTGGAATACAATGCATTTTAATAAAATTTGCATTGTATACGAAATGCAGCAGTAATACCAGGACACACACGCACACCCTCACACACGTACACTCAACCACAAACATAGAGACAACAAACATTGATACTCATTTGTATGATGGATTCCAATACAATGTGGCCTTTGTGTCGTCAAAGTGCATAGCTCATACCGTTTACTTATTGCTGCTACTGCTTGGCTTGCACTTATGTCACTTCGACACACATACCCACACCCAATCCAAACCGTTTTTCTGTGTCTACTTTCGTTTGTATAATTATCAGCTACAAAAATTCACGTGTCTCTCTATATCTGTTTTTCTTCTTTTATTGTTTTATTGTAATCGTATCACCTTACAAGAAGGGTTAAAACCGATTAATTGGATTTGATTTAAAATCTAGCGAAAACAAGAAAAAAACCTGAAAGGCGACATACCACCCAAATAAATAAGGCATCGACTGAGGATTTGTTCTTTTTGTGCTATCGAACATTGTGTTTTTTTTTTTTTTTTCAGTTAATGCTTACAGCCAAACAGTGACTGCTCAACTTCTCTGTTGCTATCATCGGCGGCAGATTTTTTACGAATTAAGCCAGAACAATTCAACAAGAACAAAAACAATAATATCAACAACAACAACAAACAATCACATGAAATGATGAAAATGGGTTAACTCGATGCAATTTAATGAAATCGCATGGAAAATTTGTTTCGTCTGAAACGAAATTGTGTAGAGATTTTCCATGCCGAATGAACAGTGGTTCAGTGGGTCTATAATCAACACAAAATTTCTCTATGGAAAAACAATATAAATGCTGTTCTATGTAAATTAGAGATTTTAGAAGTTGTCTGACTGTAGAAAAAATAGAAGAACTAACAGAGGGTTTCTTTCTAGAGGAGAGCTACAGTAAACCTTCAATCTAGAAAAGAGCTACAGGGATGATATTGAAGTCAGCAATAGGAGGTCTTCATAAAAAGGTATGCTATCTGTGGAAAAGTTACAGTAGATATCTATATAAAGACTACAGAAGGTTCATATCGAAATAAGATATCTTACTCACAGAAGAGCTAGGTATGTTTTTTCCTATAGAAAAGATTCAGGAGGATGTCTATTAAAAGATAAGAGCTCCAAGAGGTCTTCCTTATGTAGAAATGGCTTCGATTTATATGAGAGCTTCAAGATGTATGCCTACCACACGAGGTCTTCTGCTTGTCTAAGGAAGATATTCAGAATGTTATCTACCTACGGAAGGGCGTCAGGTCTTCTCCATATAAAAGAGCTACAGGAGATCTTTTATCTACAAAATTCATACAGGAAAACTTCTATCAACAGGACAGGAGGTATTTTATCCATTAAAAAGTGGTCTGTACATAAAAGATCTTCGGGATTCCATCTTTTGGAATAAGAACTAAATGATATGTTCTATATATATAGGTCATAATATGTTCTATATATACGTCATCGATTTGTAGGAGAACTACATAATATATGTTTCCTACATGATGTCTTCTGCTTATAGGTGACACACAGGAGTTTTTTTGTATCTCCAGAAGAGCTGCATCATGCCTTCTACCTATTAAAGAGCTACGGGAGGTATTTTACCTACAGAAGATATACAGGAAGTCTTTCATCAACATAAAAGCTACAGGAGGTCTTCAATCCATAGAGAAGGCATCTGTATATACAATACCTTAAGGATTTAATATCTGTCTTCTAACGAAAGAAATGTTACAGGAGACATACAAAAAGTCTGCTATCAACAAAAGAGATACAGGAGGTCTTCAATGTAGGGCGATGTTCTGTATATAAAAGACATTCAGGATATTATCTTTCTGAATAATACATTCAGGAGGTCTTCTATATATAGAAATGTCTTCGACGATAGCTATAAGACATGATATCTACAATAGAAGGCGTCCTTACACCCGGAAGCATACGTCCATAATTTACTCACAGGAGGTGTTGTATATATATCAGACCAACACGAAGTCTAAGTCTCTCTACAGAATAGCTATGTAATGTTTTATTTCTGTTGAACAACTAGAAGATGTCCATTGAAGAACAAGTTACACAATATATCTTTAGAATACTTTGAGAAGG
>NW_026875358.1:0-101517 GCF_032173495.1 Musca vetustissima
TTAGGTCAAAAGCTCCTCTTACCTACCCTGGCACATTTTACGCCTTAGCATGCAAATTTTGTCATTTTACCCAGAAAAGTCTTGACCAGCTGAATATTGACCGATCATTACCAAAGTGACCTAAATGTGCTGTGATGTTGTGGCTACTAGAAAAACAGATAAAAATTAGAAAAATTGTGGGTATTATGTAAAGATCGATATTACTAATCTGTCTAGGAATATTAGCCACACAATGAAGACGAGTTTGAAATCATTTCAATAACTTAGCTGGTTTGTGACAGAACATTTGTTCCATAAGCCGGGCTTAAAAAGATTTCCATGTGCTCTTCCAATTTGAAAGACCATATTTCGAAATGATTTCTTCCAGTTGATCTTTCGATCAAATTTGTGGCCTTCCCCTTCTGCGTGAACAGTCAGTTGGCTCGCTTTTATATGCCTTTTGAACTGGCACATCTTCATCCATACTCACCACATGACCTAACCAACGTAATAGCTGCAGTTCGGTACGCCTGATTATGTCGATGTCCGAGAATAGATGGTACAACTCATGACAATATTCACGTCGACACAGATCGTCCGAAATTTTTTCGGAGAATATTTTTCTCAAACACTCCAGGAGCTACCTCATCTGCTGTACTGCACAAGTACTGATGCTTCAGATCCACACAACATCACGGGTAGTATCAGCATATTGTGGGATGTGAGTTTCGTCTGGTGAGAGGTGGTCTTGTTGTTGAATAGCTTATTCAGACCATAGTAGCGTATGTTGGCCAACACTATCGTTCTCCTGATGTCATTAGCTTTATTTATGGCGATACCAAGGTATTTAAAATCTTTGACTACTTTGAAGTTGTTGTTCTCAAGTTCCACAGTTGCCATTTCCACTTTGACAGTCTCCTTCTCAAAGGTGGCTGTTACCGCTCGTAATATTCGAGTGCCATTTCCACTCACATTTGCATCTTTTATAACCTTTTCCAGCAGGATGTTAAACAGGTCACACGACAAAGTGTCACCTTGTCTGAATCTTCGTTCGGTATTAAAGAGCTCCGAGAGGTCCTTGCCGACTTTAACTGCTGACTTTGTGCCAGTCAATGTTATCTTGCATAGCCGTATTAATTTTGCAGTAATGGCGATCGGGCTGTCGATTACGGTTTTATAGTCGACGAATAGGTGGAATGTGTCGTGTTTTTCGTGTTCGCCATGAGCCGCAAGTTCATAAATAGTGATTTATCTTGGGCATATGGTCTAGCCGTTTTTCGATTGCAGTCGAAAGAGTTATAAGGTGGATTAAGAGTTATAACAAATGGGTGGTACGATTATGATCGGCCGAGCTTTTTATTATGACATTGGTCATAAAATCAGTCTGGACCCATATATGCGAGCTTGGTCATAACACGAATTAACATTATACAATTTCTAACGGGGTTATATAGTTAAGTTGTGCCTCCATTATATTAATATGCCAAAATATGTACCTATCTTGAAAAATACAATAGGAATTTTATGCCCTTAAAATCGATACATTTTGGGAATACTCTTCGTATTCCTCATAATTCCAGGCTTTATCACAAGTCCACGTTTATTAATTGTCCACGCCTATTTATAGATAACAGTCATTATTTCAGTCCTCATATGTTCATGTTTTATTTTAGTCCTAATAATTTCGGGCTTTGTCATAGTCCTCATAAGTTCATGCCTATTAATAGTCCTCATAAGTCCACACATATTTATAGTCCTCATAAGTCCACGCATATTTATAGTCGTCATAAGTCCACGCCTATGTTAGTCCACATAAGTTCAAATCTTTGTGTAGTCCTCATAAGTCTACGCCTTTTTATAGTCCTCATAATACCGACTCTTATCAGACCTCAAGTCCACGCCTATTAACAATTCCTATATGTCCCCGCCGATTTATAGTCCACATCTTTATATAGTCCTCATTTTGTTAAAATTTCCTTCCCCAATTGTTTGCTGGGTTACGTCGTTTTGGCCACATCATAAATAAGTAAGAGCTCATCAAATATTCATAACGTTGGTTTATAATAAAATTATTCAAATTTGAAACTAAAAAGGAAACTGTTCATACACACACAAATATACTCCCATATATTATAACGTTCATATCATCATGGAAAAATATACAAACACGTGCATATAGCAAAAATTGGGTGGGACCAGAGATGGCCTATCAGAAACAGTGACGTAAATGACATACATTTCCGACGTATAATACATAGGTCAGAAACGTCTGAAACCTACCCAAATCCATTAGGTTTTTGACAAAATAGCTATTTCCATTAATCAATTTGGAAATTACGCATGCTTTATTCAAATTAATATAAAGTTTCAAAATTTTCTTCTCAAAAAATTTAAAATTTTTTATCAAGTCTTGTAAGGAATAGTCAGATATATGTAAAAATAATATATATTCTTGAAAATAACTGTATATGCTGATAATATTGAAAAACGTTGACGTTTACTACATTTATTACATTTTCAGCAGGGTATTTGTCTGTGTGAGTGTTTGTGTCTGCTTTATAAAAATTCGTTGGTATTGTGTGAGGAATTATGATGAGTTGGCAGAAAAAAGTCCGAATCAAATCAAATAATAATATCATATCATTTAAATATACTACATACATAATATGAATACTATTTTAGTATATGGGTGAATACATTATATAAGGGGAAGGATGAGGGAAAAATAATTTTTTAGAAACAGTCTTCCCTTTAAAATATATACTGATGACAGACTAACTGATACAGGTATATGACGTTTTCGACGTTTTCACCTTTTTGACAGTCGAAAACCTAAAAATTCGTCACACGGACCATCCCTGGGTGGGACATTTTTCACTCTCTCCCCAACTCTCACACATCTTCGCCATCCTCGTCATCATCAGCATCACAGTGATATTACCACAACATAAAAGATACAATTACACCAACATCATGGCATTGTGGTAATGTTTTTCATGGCATCCTTTTTCATCTTCTTTTTATTCATGGGCTATGCGGTTGGTATCTGTCTGGCACGGGAAGAGAACAACAAATCACACCCTCGTTAGGGTGCAAAAAGAAAAAAAGTAGAAAAGCAACAGTATCTCATGCATATAGGATATCAGCGTATATTGCATAAATCCAGGAAGAAGCTGAAAATCCCCACCATGCACACAAATACACACACCATTACACCGACAATATGAGTTTATTATGTTAAAGGCAAAAAAGGACAACAGAGCTGTTGATGATGACAATGGTCTCTCATAAGTCCACGCCTATTAATAGTCCTCATAAGTCCACCCCTATTTCCAGGTGTCATAAGTCCCCGCCTATTTCCAGTCCTCATAAGTGCACGCCTATTTCCAGGTCTCATAAGTCCACGCCTATTTCCAATCCTCATAAGTCCACGCCTATTTCCAGTCCTCATAAGTCCACGCCTATTTATAGTCTACATAAGTCCACGCCTATTTATAGTCCTCATAAGTCCACGCCTATTTATAGTCCTCATAAGTATACGCCTATTTACAGTTCTCATAAGTCCACGCCTATTTATAGTCCTCATAAGTCCACGCCTATTTATAGTCCTCATAAGTCCACGCCTATTTATAGTCCTCATAAGTCCACGCCTATTTATAATCCTCATAAGTGGCACTCCAACTCTTTATGTCCACGCCTATTAATAGTCCTCATAAGTCCACGCCTATTTATAGTCCTCATACGTCCACGCCTATTTATAGTCCTCATAAGTCGGTTCTCATAAGTCCACGCCTATTTATAGTCCACATAAGTCCACGCCTATTTATAGTCTACATAAGTCCACGCCTATTTATAGTCAACATAAGTCCACGCCTATTTATAGTCTACATAAGTCCACGCCTATTTATAGTCCACATAAGTCCACGCCTATTTATAGTCCACATAAGTCCACGCCTATTTATAGTCCACATAAGTCCACGCCTATTTATAGTCCACATAAGTCCACGCCTATTTATAGTCCACATAAGTCCACGCCTATTTATAGTCCACATAAGTCCACGCCTATTTATAGTCCACATAAGTCCACGCCTATTTATAGTCTACATAAGTCCACGCCTATGTATAGTCCACATAAGTCCACGCCTATTTATAGTCCACATAAGTCCACGCCTATTTATAGTCTACATAAGTCCACGCCTATTTATAGTCCACATAAGTCCACGCCTATTTATAGTCCACATAAGTCCACGCCTATTTATAGTCCACATAAGTCCACGCCTATTTATAGTCTACATAAGTCCACGCCTATTTATAGTCCACATAAGTCCACGCCTATTTATAGTCTACATAAGTCCACGCCTATTTATAGTCCACATAAGTCCACGCCTATTTATAGTCTACATAAGTCCACGCCTATTTATAAGTCCACGCCTATTTATGGTCCTCATAAGTCCACGTCTATTTATTGTCGTCATAATTCCACGCATATTTATAGGCCTCATAAGTCCACGCCTATTTATAGTTCACATAAGTCCACGCCTATTTATAGTTCACATAAGTCCACGCCTATTTATAGTCCTCATAAGTCCACGCCTATTTATAGTCCTCATAAGTAACACTCCAACTCATTATGGAGGGTCATAAGTCCACGCCTATTTATAGTCCTCATAAGTCCACGCCTATTTATAATCCTCATAAGTGGCACTCCAACTCTTTATGTAGGGTCATAAGTCCACGCCTATTTATAGTCCTCATAAGTCCACGCCTATTTATAGTCCTCATAAGTCCACGCCTATTTATAGTCCACATAAGTCCATGCCTATTTATAGTCTTCATCATTCCACGCCTATTTATAGTCCTTATAAGTCTACGCTTATTTATAGTCCTCATAAGTCTACGCCTATTTATAGTCTTCATAAGTCTACGCCTATTTATAGTCCTCATAAGTCTAAGCCAATTTATAGTCCTCATAAGTCCACGCCTATTTACTCATAAGCCTATTTATAGTCACATAAGTCCACGCCTATTTATAGTCCACATAAGTCCACGCCTATTTATAGTACATAAGTCCACGCCTATTTATAGTCCTACATAAGTCCACGCCTATTTATAGTCCACATAAGTCCACGCCTATTTATAGTCTACATAAGTCCACGCCTATTTATAGTCCACATAAGTCCACGCCTATTTATAGTCTACATAAGTCCACGCCTATTTATAGTCCACATAAGTCCACGCCTATTTATAGTCTACATAAGTCCTCATAAGTGACACTCCAACTCATTATGTAGGGTCATAACTCCACGCCCATTTATAGTCCTCAGAAGTCCACGCCTCATAAGTGACACTCCAACTCATTATGGAGGGTATAAAATACATGTTTCATTATGCTGTGATCTTATGGAACACCCCATATGACATTCCTGTAATATATCCATTGCTATATTCCACAAAAAATACATTCTTCATACCTCAAAAAGAATCACTCCATATAACGAAACCATTGTGTCGTTTGCCACAATAACACAACAACAACAGCAACACCGAGAACGTCAATAATAATGGTGGACTGATTCATGCTGTGCGACATAACGGAAATTGAATGATTTTTACTTAACACCATTACCGGAAGTTACTGTTTTACTGTCATTTAGTGGTAGCTGCTGATGATGATGGTTGTTGGCTGGCTCTGGCCTCGTTCGCTGTCTGAGGCGGCGGACAATTTGGGTTCTCATTTCGTTGTAGGTTTGTTTTTTGGCACACGCTGCATATGTTTTTTGTCTATTAAGGGTGTTTGTGTGTGTGCAAGTGTGGGTTCGAAATTTGTTATTAAATTTTATCGCCGTCAATATGTTTCAAATCGAGTATAATTGTTTTATTATCATCAGCCACCACCACGACTTTTATGAATTCCCACTGGGATTTACATAGTTTTGCACTTGTGCATTGTTGTGGCTTAGCTGGGAGAAAAATTGTATTCTAGAGATTAAGTACCGTTTACTTAAGGATTATTGGAGATAAACAATTTTTATTAAATTGTGTAATTTTGTAACAATTTCTGAGTTTGAGGATGTTTGTTTAGTGCACAAATGTAAATGGACATTTGGGGATGAAGGTGTGGGAATTTTCTTGAGGATGAAATAGTTTTTATTGGAATGATATATATGAGAAGTTCTATTATTTTTTAATAATAATGTTTCGAATGGATCTTTAGAATAATCCTTTGAAAAAATATATTTAAAAAATCCACGCCTATTGAGCTGTTGGTCCTTTGAAAAAATCTATTTAAAAAATCCACGCCTATTGAGCTGTTGGTCCTTTGAAAAAATATATTTAAAAAATCCACGCCTATTGAGCTGTTGGTCCTTTGAAAAAATATATTTAAAAAATCCACGCCTTATTGGTTCAATAATCCTTCGAAAAAATATATTTAAAAAATCCACGCCTTATTGGTTCAACAATCCTTTGAAAAAATATATTTAAAACATCCACGCCTTATTGGTTCAATAATCCTTTGAAAAAATATATTTAAAAAATCCACGCCTTATTGGTTCAATAATCCTTTGAAAAAATATATTTAAAAAATCCACGCCTTATTGGTTCAATAATCCTTTGAAAAAATATATTTAAAAAATCCACGCCTTATTGGTTCAATAATCCTTTGAAAAAATATATTTAAAAAATCCACGCCTTATTGGTTCAATAATCCTTTGAAAAAATATATTTAAAAAATCCACGCCTATGGCTGTCTAATTGGATTGTAAAAAATATATTTAAAAAATCCACGCCTATGACTGTCTAATTGGATTGTAAAAAAATATATTTAAAAAATCCACGCCTATGGCTGTCTAATTGGATTGTAAAAAATATATTTAAAAAATCCACGCCTTATTGGTTCAATAATCCTTTGAAAAAATATATTTAAAAAATCCACGCCTTATTGGTTCAATAATCCTTTGAAAAAATATATTTAAAAAATCCACGCCTTATTGGTTCAATAATCCTTTGAAAAAATATATTTAAAAAATCCACGCCTTATTGGTTCAATAATCCTTTGAAAAAATATATTTAAAAAATCCACGCCTTATTGGTTCAATAATCCTTTGAAAAAATATATTTAAAAAATCCACGCCTTATTGGTTCAATAATCCTTTGAAAAAATATATTTAAAAAATCCACGCCTTATTGGTTCAATAATCCTTTGAAAAAATATATTTAAAAAATCCACGCCTTATTGGTTCAATAATCCTTTGAAAAAATATATTTAAAACATCCACGCCTTATTGGTTCAATAATCCTTTGAAAAAATATATTTAAAAAATCCACGCCTTATTGGTTCAATAATCCTTTGAAAAAATATATTTAAAAAATCCACGCCTTATTGGTTCAATAATCCTTTGAAAAAATATATTTAAAAAATCCACGCCTTATTGGTTCAATAATCCTTTGAAAAAATATATTTAAAAAATCCACGCCTTATTGGTTCAATAATCCTTTGAAAAAATATATTTAAAAAATCCACGCCTTATTGGTTCAATAATCCTTTGAAAAAATATATTTAAAAAATCCACGCCTTATTGGTTCAATAATCCTTTGAAAAAATATATTTAAAAAATCCACGCCTATTGAGCTGTTGGTCCTTTGAAAAAATATATTTAAAAAATCCACGCCTATTGAGCTGTTGGTCCTTTGAAAAAATATATTTAAAAAATCCACGCCTTATTGGTCTCAATGGTCCTTTGAAAAAATATATTTAAAAAATCCACGCCTTATTGGTTCAATAATCCTTTGAAAAAATATATTTAAAAAATCCACGCCTTATTGGTTCAATAATCCTTTGAAAAAATATATTTAAAAAATCCACGCCTTATTGGTTCAATAATCGTTCGAAAAAATATATTTAAAAAATCCACGCCTTATTGGTTCAATAATCCTTTGAAAAATATATTTAAAAAATCCACGTCTTATTGGTATGGGAAAATATGTTTTCTGTATCATTTTGAGTACTTCTCAATCTAATCAAATTTTATTGCAAAATTTCTTTCCATCAATCCAAAAAATTCCCTGCGTGTGGTCAAATGAAATTCGATATTTTTTCTAATTCGAAAAATAAATTTGTTGCAAAATATTAAAAATTTCCTAAACATATCCGATAACGGAAATGCCTTGCTATTCAATCGGGAGAATAACCGCCTGCGCACACTGCCATGCAAATAGCTAAGACCGACACACACAAAAGTCACCACAGTGAATTTACAGATTAGACAATTCTCGTTTTTTCACAAGATCAAAAGGACTAAAGTCCTTTTGGCAATAAAGTCACCCCTTTCTCTCAGCTGAATCCTTAACTCACACACACACACTCCCATACAAAAGTCAAAAGATAAAAGTCCCAGCTATGAGCATTAGTTCGAATCGCCTGCCATGGAGAAAGTGTCATTTGCCGATGTAAGTATCAAATTACACTTCCGCCGGAAAACGACGTTCAATGCTCGTTAAACTATATTTTTCAAAAAATATTGCAAAGCAGAAAGGCAGTGGGACGGGAAATGAGCATGATGTTGCATATTTGTATCGTAAATAATGACAGGAATGGCTAGAAAGAAGGGGGTAATTTGACTGACTTATAGGCTTTTTCTTAGAACATTTTTCGAAAAAAATTAGGATATGAAAAAGGGTATATGGAAAAAGGATACAGTGGATAAACCTACAGTCCTCAGAACTATATGGAATCGGAAGAACATATAGGTTTGAATAGAGAAAATGAGGACCAACCACCCTGAATATATATTCATGTTGAATATAATAATATGAATATAATTGGAAGTATGTATTCCAAATATTCCTCCCTCACTTTGCAATATAGAGAGCCTATCCCTTCTCACTTTATTAATCCAAAAATTAACCAATTATTTTTTGAGGCCCCTATTATATTTTTTTCAGAATTTTAAGCGCCAAATTACAACCCATAAATAATGATGTTTTACTTGTAAAACACACACACACACATGTACACATTTTGAAAAACATGACTGAAACGCCATTTAAACGTTGTGCCCATTTTTGTTGATAATTTCGTTTGTGCCTCAGAGAGGGAGAATTTCGTTACATGATTACCAATGGTCATCACTCGCACATGGCCATAAATGCATAATTTTTTTTTGTATGGTTCGACAAAATAACGATCTCCTTTTACAGTTGTGAACAATTGCAATTTTTGTTCGGGATTGAGAATTTAAATTTTTCCAATTTCCTGAGTAGACTGGGTAAAATGATGCCAGCCAGTCAGTCATACGACCACAAAACCCGACAACTATATCATCAACAACGGCAGAGATTCCATTACTGCCACCTCAACTCATGTTTTGGGACATTCGACCAAATGATATACCTATACCTGGTGAGATATACCTTCGAAAAAATCTTCTTTAAAAATCCACGCCTTATTAATGGGATATACCTTCGAAAAAATCTTCTTTAAAAATCCACGCCTTATTAATGGGATATACCTTCGAAAAAAATCTTCTTTAAAAATCCACGCCTTATTAATGGGATATACCTTCGAAAAAATCTTCTTTAAAAATCCACGCCTTATTAATGGGATATACCTTCGATATAAAAAAATCTTCTTTAAAAATCCACGCCTAATTGGTGGGATATTCCTTCGAAAAAAATCTTCTTTAAAAATCCACGCCTTATTGGTGGGATATACCTTCGAAAAAATCTTCTTTAAAAATCCACGCCTTATTGGTGGGATATACCTTCGAAAAAAATCTTCTTTAAAAATCCACGCCTTATTGGTGGGATATACCTTCGAAAAAATCTTCTTTAAAAATCCACGCCTTATTGGTGGGATATACCTTCGAAAAAATCTTCTTTAAAAATCCACGCCTTATTGGTGGGATATACCTTCGAAAAAATCTTCTGTAACAATCCACGCCATATTGGTGGGATATACCTTCGAAAAAATCTTCTTTAAAAATCTTCTTTAAAAATCCACGCCTTATTGGTGTGATATACCTTCCTTCTTTAAAAATCCACGCCTTGGGCGAAAAAATCTTCTTTAAAAATCCACGCCTTATTAATGGGATATACCTTCGAAAAAATCTTCTTTAAAAATCCACGCCTTATTGGTGGGATATACCTTCGAAAAAATCTTCTTTAAAAATCCACGCCTTATTGGTGGGATATACCTTCGAAAAAATCTTCTTTAAAAATCCACGCCTTATTGGTGGGATATACCTTCGAAAAAATCTTCTTTAAAAATCCACGCCTTATTGGTGGGATATACCTTCGAAAAAATCTTCTTTAAAAATCCACGCCTTATTGGTGGGATATACCTTCGAAAAAATCTTCTTTAAAAATCCACGCCTTATTAATGGGATATACCTTCGAAAAATTGGTGGGATATACCTTCGAAAAATGTTCTTCTTTAAAAATCCACGCCTTATTGGATATGGGATATACCTTCGAAAAAATCTTCTTTAAAAATCCACGCCTTATTGGTGGGATATACCTTCGAAAAAATCTTCTTTAAAAATCCACGCCTTATTGGTGGGATATACCTTCGAAAAAATCTTCTTTAAAAATCCACGCCTTATTGGTGGGATATACCTTCGAAAAAATCTTCTTTAAAAATCCACGCCTTATTAATGGGATATACCTTCGAAAAAATCTTCTTTAAAAATCCACGCCTTATTAATGGGATATACCTTCGAAAAAATCTTCTTTAAAAATCCACGCCTTATTAATGGGATATACCTTCGAAAAAATCTTCTTTAAAAATCCACGCCTTATTAATGGGATATACCTTCGAAAAAATCTTCTTTAAAAATCCACGCCTTATTAATGGGATATACCTTCGAAAAAAGATTATTTTTCTTAATCATGTTCAGTGAGATAGTTGGCTATTTTTGGAGAGGGACATGGCAAATATTCATGTTTCTGGTTCTGATCCGCCTTCCTGCTCTTCTCCGTCTCCGATTCACTGTGTTGCCTTGTTTTGAATTGGTGCGTTGGTTGGATTCGAATTGGATTTGTGCATAATGAATCAATGAATCAAATTGAGTGAATGAAATTGTATGAAATATGTTCGAATGTATGTTTGTATATATACACATATAGCTATATTTATGTGTGTTAAGCTCTGAGTATTCAATATGTATGTAGATCCAGCCCCAACCATCCACCTATTTGCATTTATTGCTGATTTGGTTAGAGTGAAAATCTAGAACGCATCATCAGGTATGAAAAATATTTTAATTTAAAAAATACAATTCTGCTTGGTTCGGTAACAAAAGATTTCACCTGGTAGTGGGGAGGCAGTATGGAGGTACTCAACTTATATCAATCACAGTGTGAAGAATATATCCAATTTTAAAGAATATTTTTGGACGATTCTTCATCGAATAAGGCGTGGAATTTAAAAAAAATATATTTTTCGAAGGTATATCCCACCAATAAGGCGTGGATTTTTAAAGAATATTTTTTCGAAGGTATATCGCACCAATAAGGCGTGGATTTTTAAAGAAGATTTTTTCGAAGGTATATCCCACCAATAAGGCGTGTATTTTTAAAGAAGATTTTTTCAAGATATCTAAGACCAATAAGGCGTGGATTTTTAAAGATTGTAATTTTGAATATATATCTTACAAATAAGGCGTGTATTTTTAAAGAAGATTTTTTGAATATATATCTCACCAATCAGGCGTGGATTTTTAAAGAATATTTTTTCGAAGGTATATCCCACCAATAAGGCGTGGATTTTTAAAGAATATTTTTTCGAAGGTATATCCCACCAATAAGGCGTGGATTTTAAAGAATATTTTTTCGAAGGTATATCCCACCAATAAGGCGTGGATTTTTAAAGAATATTTTTTCGAAGGTATATCCCACCAATAAGGCGTGGATTTTTAAAGAACATTTTTTTCGAAGGAATATCCCACCAATAAGGCGTGGATTTTTAAAGAACATTTTTTTCGAAGGAATATCCCACCAATAAGGCGTGGATTTTTAAAGAACATTTTTTTCGAAGGAATATCCCACCAATAAGGCGTGGATTTTTAATGAAGATTTTTTCGAAGGTATATCCCACCAATAAGGCGTGGATTTTTAAAGAAGATTTTTTCAATATATATCTCACCAATAAGGCGTGGATTTTTAAAGAAGATTTTTTCAATATATATCTCACCAATAAGGCGTGGATTTTTAAAGAATATTTTGGTCCAGGGCACAAATACCAATAAGGCGTGGATTTTTAAAGAATATTTTGGTCCAGGGCACAAATACCAATAAGGCGTGGATTTTTAAAGAATATTTTGGTCCAGGGCACAAATACCAATAAGGCGTGGATTTTTAAAGAAGATTTTTTGAATATATATCTCACCAATAAGGCGTGGATTTTTAAAGAAGATTTTTTGAATATATATCTCACCAATAAGGCGTGGATTTTTAAAGAAGATTTTTTGAATATATATCTCACCAATAAGGCGTGGATTTTTAAAGAAGATTTTTTGAATATATATCTCACCAATAAGGCGTGGATTTTTAAAGAAGATTTTTTGAATATATATCTCACCAATAAGGCGTGGATTTTTAAAGAAGATTTTTTGAATATATATCTCACCAATAAGGCGTGGATTTTTAAAGAAGATTTTTTGAATATATATCTCACCAATAAGGCGTGGATTTTTAAAGAAGATTTTTTGAATAGATTTTGGAGGATATTTTTGGAAGGACTATTCAACCAATAAGGCGTGGATTTTGGAGGATATTTTTGGAAGGATTATTCAACCAATAAGACGTGGATTTTGGAGGATATTTTTGGAAGGATTATTCAACCAACAAGGCGTGGATTTTGGAGGATATTTTGGAAGGACTATTCAACCAATAAGGCGTGGATTTTGAAGGATATTTTTGGAAGGACTATTCAATCATTAAAGCGTGGATTTTGGAGGATATTTTTGGAATAGTTATGGGGCCATTTAGGCTTCGATTTTTAAAGAATATTTTTGGAGGATTATTCAAACAATAAGGCGTGACTTTTGGAGGGATTGTTCAACCAATAAGACGTGGATTTTGGAGGATATTTTTTGGATAAATATGGAGCGAAAAGGGCGTGGATTTCGGTTGGTATTTTTAGGATAAATTAGGTTTCGATTTTTGAAGAATATGTTTGGAAGGATAATTCGACCTATAAGGCGTGGATTTTGGAGGATATTATTGGAAGGATAATTGATCCAATAAGGCGTGGATTTTGGGGGGATATTTTTGGAAGGATTGTGGAGTCAATAAGTCGTGGACTTTCGAGTATATTTTTGAAAGAATAATGGAGCAAAAAGGCGTGGATTTTAGAGGATATTTTTGAAAGAATAATGGAGCAAAAATGCGTGGATTTTAGAGGATATTTTTGGGATTAATATGGAGGCAATTAGGCTTCGATTTTTAAAGAATATTTTTGGAGGATTATTCAACCAATAAGGCGAGGATTTTGGAGGCTATTTTTGGAACGCTTATGGAGCCTATAAGGCGTGGATTGTTAAAGAATATTTTTCAAGGAATTATTCGTGGATTTTGGAGCATATTTTGGCAAGAATTGTGGAGGGGTGGATTTTGGAATTCCTATTGTGTGCTTGAATTATTCCTCTCCACCCCACTGTGTCCTTTTTGTCATTTAAATAAAACGTTTCAATTTAAAATTTTCCATTCGATCAATCCCTCCCCAATGGATCATTCATTCAGTCATTCATTGAACATTTTCCATTTAAAGTTCATTTTTTTCGGGTAGTAAAAAACGCGATTGCACGTGAGATTTCCGTTCAAAAACGTTCCAATTGGTTTGCTGTTTCGTTTTTTTTATTTCTCTTAACAACTGTATTTCGTTTGATTTTTTCCAATGAAATTGAAAATTGAATTTGCATAAAAATCAACAAAATGTGAAGAAAAAGAAGCACCAGGAACAAAAAAAAAATCGAATCCTGCAAAGTTTATTGCTGGTGCTGATTGTTGTTGGCAATAGCTTCTTCGTTTGTTTTGTCCCCATTGGTAAAATGGCACATTGGAAAAGGGAACGAACGTTACATTGATTGGCAACTGACTTTTGTTGTTCCATCAAATTGAGCGATTTAGATTCATAGATATGGGGGAATGACGTGGAGTAGGGGAGTTGAACAATAAAACCCAGCTAGAATATGCAAATCGATTTTTATTGGCTCTCTACTGAGGAAAAATGGAAAAATAAAACCTTCTTAAATTGGTTGAGGGGAGGTGGTGGTGTAAGGATATAAAATGGTAATGAAGTTTATTTTACATTGTTTGCATATAAACAATGTATGATGTTTCCTTGATGCCAAAAAAAAGACGCAAAATAAACAAAGTTTAAATTATCACCAATGCTATTGACATAAGTCCTAACTGCTACCGATTTCCATATAAATTTCAGCAGAAAAGTGTTGGAAATTTCAATTGTTAATCAATCTCTATATTTTAGCATTCAATCATAGCCAATTTTATAGCCTGGTCTGATTATCCATTTTCTAGCCAACATTTCCTTTGCATAATTTCATCATTTTAGCCACCAACCACCCCTACCCACTGCGAAATGTTTTCCTATCAAATGTGTTTATGGGCATATCCGCTATTGTATGGCTTCAAAAGTTTTCATTTTGTTTTTGTTTTCCACTACCATTACCATGCAATCAATGGTGTTGTTGTAGTTGTTGGTCGATGTTTCAGCATTGTTTACAAATCAAATGACATTTGAATAAATCAAAAACTTTTACAAAAATCTTGTCGATTGTTGGGTGATATTTGAATGGATTTTATTTGAGGGTGCTCCATGGTAATCAAAACACAATACCCAGCAAAAGGAATCAGGAATTCAATTTGAAATATAACATTTTAAATATGATTATTAACCCAATAGAGACAATAAGGCGTGGATTTTTAAGGAATATTTTTTCGAAGGCCCAATACAGCCAATAAGGCGTGGATTTTTAAAGAATATTTTTTCGAAGGACCAATAGAGCCAATAAGGCGTGGATTTTTAAAGAATATTTTTTCGAAGGACCAATAGAGCCAATAAGGCGTGGATTTTTAAAGAATATTTTTTCGAAGGACCAATAGAGCCAATAAGGCGTGGATTTTTAAAGAATATTTTTTCGAAGGACCAATAGAGCCAATAAGGCGTGGATTTTTAAAGAATATTTTTTCGAAGGACCAATAGAGCCAATAAGGCGTGGATTTTTAAAGAATATTTTTTCGAAGGACCAATAGAGCCAATAAGGCGTGGATTTTTAAAGAATATTTTTTCGAAGGACCAATAGAGCCAATAAGGCGTGGATTTTTAAAGAATATTTTTTCGAAGGACCAATGGAGCCAATAAGGCGTGGATTTTTAAAGAATATTTTTTCGAAGGACCAATAGAGCCAATAAGGCGTGGATTTTTAAAGAATATTTTTTCGAAGGACCAATAGAGCCAATAAGGCGTGGATTTTTAAAGAATATTTTTTCGAAGGACCAATAGAGCCAATAAGGCGTGGATTTTTAAAGAATATTTTTTCGAAGGAGCCATCAAAATATTTTTAAGAACTGCTATTGAGTTGAAAACTTTCAAATCAATTCTGATATATTTTCAAGGACCAATAAACCCATAAAAATATTTTTAAGGATTATCGAAGCTATAGTCGTGGCTATGAACGAAGGACTATGAAAGCTATGTATCAGAGCTATAACATCCTAATATATTTTGTCCCATGTTATACTGGGTTATCAATTTACAATCAGCACTCCCAACATAACCACCATAACTTCGTATGTAAAGTGAACACCGCCATTCGTATCGCAAAAAAGTTTTGTCATCGATACAGGCGAAACAAACAAATCACAACGCATAGCGGCTGTCATTTGTTGTTGTGCAGTAGTTGCGGAAAAGCCTCTAACGAATTATTGACATTATTTCTATGCAGGAATTGCCGTTGCCGTTGTGGTTGTTATTTACATGTTTCCATAGTTTTTAATATGCAACAAATGGTGTCGAATGTAATGTAGAAAATTTTACAAAACAATAAAAACTTTTGTTTGCAACTTCGGATACACCTACAAATGACATGAATATATAAATTGTGATATATTTCCGATATGTTTATAGACATTTATTGATACACGTAAATGGAGAGAAATTATCAGGGGTGGGTGGTTACATTGGGACGCAATTCATAAAATTAGTATCAGTTATAGTTTTTCGAAAATACTTTTCAAAATTCATGTACAAAAATCAAGGATATCACTCAGATAATCTTTAAGAAAATATTCTTTAACAAAATAACGCCTTTAGCTCTGACAATCCTTTGTAATACGTTCTTAATAAATCCAAGCCTAAAGGTTCTGATAACCCTATGATAATATGCTTAAAAATCCACGCCTATAGCATTGATAATCCTTTTGAAAATATGCTAACAAGTCTAAGCTTACTGCTTTGGAAAACACGTCAATATCTCCGATAATCCTTTGGAAAATATTCTTTAAAAATTCACAACTCAATCTTTGGAAAAGATTCATAAAAGATCTAGGTGTATAGGTCGGATAATTGTTTCAAAAATCCACGCATATAGCTTTGATAATCTTAAAAAAATCCACTGCCAATATTAAAAAAATCGATTTTATGACGCGTAAGCCCATTAATAAAATATTCTCAAAAATACCACTATTATGAATTGTATAGATTTTTTAAAGATATACCTAAAATATTCCTGTCATTGCTCTAAAAACCATTTTAAAATATTATTACAAAATTCTCAATAACCTTACAATATAGTCCTGTAGGGTATTCAACTCCGCACGTATGCCTCTCCGATATTGGTTTAAAATGTGGCATTAAATATCTAATGACAATACCTCATTTGCTCCACTTCTTCCTCTCGTTCATTGACCGAACTAACTCACGTGTAAGAATCAACAAATGAAGTGAAAGGAAATATGGAACTAAATGATTGACTTTCTTTTGTGAAAGACACCGATACTTCGAGGGGTTAAAAACAAAGCTATAATAAGGGTTAAAAACAAAGCTATAATAACCTTACAGCATAGTTATGTAGGGTATGAAAATCCGCACATGTGCCTCTTCGATAGTCATTTAAAATGTGTCATTAAATATCTAACGATAATACCTCATTTTGCTCCAGTAGTTCCTCTTGTTCATTGAACGAACTAACTCACGTGTAAGAACTGATCTGAGAGCAAATATGGAACTAAATGAATGACTTTCTTTTGTGAAAGACACCAAAAAATATCCAACCACTTAGGAGATAGTCCAACTCCCGTCTTTTATAAACCCTAAAATTATTCTCATCTGGTTTTTATATATTTCACCTTAAATAGGTTGGGGAAATTTATATGGTTTGTTATATGTTGTCCATGCCCTAAAAAAATGTATGTTCTAAATTTAAAGTCGGAGATCTTGGCCGAAAATTTAGCGAGACCTTCATGTGGTTGATATACCAAATTATTGATCTGCATGTTCTGCAAATATATATTTCATCCTTCAAAAACTGATAATACAAAATTACAGAGACATAGCTTAAAAACCGCGACTAAAAATATCGTGATTTGTATATGGGGGCTACATCAAAGCATGGACTCATTTCGAAAATGTTCTTCAAATGTGTTTCTCAACCTCGAAGAACACGAAGTGCCACATTACAGGAACTACAGTGGAAAATTGAGAACTTTATTAACACAAAAACGAGGTCTTACATCAACAATTTTCTTCACAGATCCTTATCTTCATCTAAGATTTCGGAATGCGAAATTACAGTCATGATGGAGATAAAACCTTCAAATTTGTGAAATTGTGGATAAAACCGTAAAAAACGGAAAATGAGTCGGACCTTTTATGTGGTTGTTCGGTCAAAATATGAATTTATATTAAAAATGTTGTGCAATGAAATGGAATGTCAATTGATAGTTCCTTCACTTCGAATATGAGGCATTGAAAATAATGAAAATGGAATTGGACCTATATGTGAAGCCTATATGATAACATGGACTTATATCTAAAATTTTCTGCAAGAACCCCGAACGTCAAATTTCGAGCACTTGGAGAGGTGGTTAGAACTTAAAAAAACGGAACTCTATCGTGATCTCAACAGATCGACCAACAACTTTAAGCCCAACCCTTTGTGTAAAAAAATAAGTCTATAACAACAACATGCTTAGATTATTTGTAGGGTATAAACTGTCAATTTGGAGTACAGAATATCCCCCATAATACGGTGGAATATGGCTATATGGGGACAACCCCATTTAACTATTTTAATATATACCAGTGAGAGGAGCAGTATAGTCGGATGGGGCCGACCATACGATACCCTACACATACTATCATGGAAATCTAACTTTCTCCCTTGTCCTATTAGAGGTCGACAGCACCTCTTCCTTACACTGACATATTTTCCGAATGTTACTAATGTTCAGTACAGACCTTCTAATTACTTGTCCTTATTCCTTTCACCGTGGGTTGTGTTATGATGTTCACTTTCAAATGTTGCCTATAGATCGACTCGAAAAAACACAAAAATTAAGTTTTTTGTCTACTTCATCCCAATATTATTATCTGATCATCACCGAAAATTATAGGCGTTGTCCTTGACCACTACTGGAACCCCATGGAACATTTCAAAGCGATCAGCGCAAAATTTCCGCCCTCTAGTGTGGTAATGGGTTACTAAATAATATATTAATACGTAAGCACCTATAAATATTTACATGTAACTCCCACATCCGAGTGCATACGACAATATAATTGGTATCAATTTAAAGGCTAACCACTCCTCTTGTATACACTACCAACTTTTCGGGTCTATGTGCTTCAGGGGTAAACATATACGCTATAGAATACAAATTTGGTAATTTTTCACACAAAAGTCTGGTTTATTTGACCCGCCAAATATATTCCGATGTTCGAGCCATAATTGCGGCCTCTGGAGTGACCAGAAAAACCGACAAAAATAAAGTTTTTGGTCCATTTCATCCCCTAAATATTAACCGATCTTTTTCAAAAACAATAGGGGTCTTCATTGGCCAGAACCCATCCTACATGCAAAATTTCGTGAAGATTGGTCCATAACTGTGGCCTGTATCGTGTTTACAAATTATAATGGACGGACGGACGGACGGACACACATGTCTAGATCGACTCAGCTAGTCGAGATATGGCGATCGGTATACTTGAAGGTAGGTCTAGGACCAAAGCTATAACACCCTGACAACATAGTTGTGTAGGGTATAATTAAGTGGGATCTCTTTATGGATTTACAAACACTGGTATAAATGAAGTATTTTCTATATTGAAGTATTTTCTATACCAAGAACCAGGAATGTCAAATTCGGTTGGAACATGCGGCTAAAACCCTCACAGCGACGAAAATTCGGTCGGCGATGATCATTTTCTGCGCATATGTATGCAAGTATCCAAAATCCCATAAATGCCAAAATGTAACTCATTCGTTTTTAAAATGCGACTGATACCCTCAAAATACTAAATATTGGGCTGGGTCTTTATATGGGACCGAGCGTTTTCGGGGGGAAAAATTGAACAGGACCTTTATATAAAACAAAAACCTATAATGATAATTTTCTGTACAGATCAAAAACTTTAAAATGCCAAATTAGAGTCATTTCGATTGGAAAATTAGGTTGAAATCTTGAAAATACCAAAAAAAGGTTAAATCTTAAAAAAAATGAGGTAAGGATATGTCGAAAAGGTTTTTGAGTAGATGAATGCTTGCATCCAAAAACCCCAAAATGTTAACATAGAACTTTTTCAGTTAGAAAATGGGGCTACAGGTCTAAAAATACCGAAAATTGGGCGGTACAGTTATACATTGAAGGTATTAGTCATTTTTGGTAGGAGATTTGGCACCCCGTGAGATCCTGAAACAAAACACACCACCCACACCGGAAACTTGGGACAGTACTGATCATTTCTGGTAGGGTAGGATATTTTCAATACCAAATACTTGGGGGTACCGTTATGGAGCTACAAGAACACAAAAAAATCAAATTAGAACCCGACCATTGGTCGATTGGTGTTAAATTATGCCTAAAAGCTTCATATTTCCGAATATTGGAGGATACCGTTATATGGAGGAGTGAACCGATATATTACTTTTTCTATCACAAGCATCCTAAGAGTAATGACAATGTATGTGCAAAATTACAATGCTCTATTGTGATTTTAACCGACAGACGAACATGTCTAAATCGGAATAGAATTGTATTCTGATCAAAATATCAGGTGTCAAGAGAATATTTCGAGGTTTTGCAAACGGAATGCAGCAATCGTTATGTTGCGGTAACTACTAAACGTTAACCGATATTAATATTTTTGTTAGGAAGATTTAGTTTCATCAAAAAACAGAATTTTGATATTGGTTATTGCTATTTCCGAAGGCTTTGAACGGACTTGGTTGCCGGGAAATAACGAGGAACATTGTATAATTTTGTATCGATTACACGGGCACACATCCATAAATCTAGGGTGACCTGTTCACCCTTCCAAAACACCATGATATTATTTAAAATAACCCACCTAATATGTGGAATTTAAAAACTACATTTAACCACTTGTAAAACTCTGGGGAGTTTCAATCTACATTACACTTTTATACCCTACCCCACACTGTGGTTTTATACATACATATATAGTATTTAGCCACCTGCAAAACTTTATGGGATTTCAATTTGCATTTCCATTTTTAGGATATACATTCTTCGTCAAATTTAATTGACATTTATCATATTCACATGTTTTTCTTATAACCATTACATTTAAATAATGATGTATGATCTGTCTCCAAAAATACATTCTTCATAAATTTGTTCGAAAATTTGCCTTTCATATTAACATCATTTATGAAGTTAAACTGTCAAGTTCAGTGCAAGGCATTTCTCCTTTTTTTGATGAATTAGCTTGGAATACAAAATTCTCAACACTCACATGAAGGATGACACACAAAAAAACAGCTGCTCATCATTTTACAATATGGAAATATGAAAATTTGAATAACCTCTTTTTTAACACATTTCACTACCCAAAAGAAAAGGGGTACAAAATGTGCATAAATATGCCTCCGATGTTAAGGGTTGGGAATTTGTGCAAGTGAAACTGAGATTTTTTACTTATTAAATTAAGCTCATGTAAATCTAATTAAATACCGCAAGCTATTTATTCAATTTCTGTTCTGTTCGGGGGTACTGTTTAATAATCATTGTCGACACCCAACGCTCAAAATCAAATAAATATCATTTACATTGAAAACTAAGTACCAGCGCGTGTCCTTTTGTTTCCTGAGCCTCCGAACAATGGAACGTTTGCTCACACGCACATGCACCCTTGAAGGAAAAAAATCCCGACACACACTTCCAAATAAATCGTAATTGAAATGATAAAAATTCCAAAAACGAATCATAGCAGTATCACTGCCATAATAACTGGATTAGTTTCCAAAAGTTCCGTTTTCCTCATTACGAAGAGGAAGAGAGCGACAGAGCATCCTCATCATCATTTACAAACAAGCAATTACCCAAAAAATTCTGTTTCCTTTTAGCCGATTCCGGCCTACACTTGGCTTGGCTTCATTGATTCGAAGTTCATTTCGCTGTTGCCATTGTTGGGAAACAAGTACTAATCTGCTTAAAACGAACAACCAATCTAGCCATCGAAACATTCAGTCAGTCATCCATCTAACCATAGCGACCCCTCCACTCAATCTTATAACCGTTGTCGTTGTGCCACTTTTACTAGGATGTCACCCAGGCTGCAGGCTATGATATGCGCATGCCTCTTGGCAAAACATCGACTAATCGGATTAGCATTGTTTCCCCAAAAAAATAGTATTGACTTTCTCAGGCCAATTTAGATGAGAGCAGCGTTCCGTTTATTCCTGTGGAAAGCCAATGATGATGGTTATTATAATTCTACAACTACCACTGCCGTTGATGTTGTAGCTCCTGTTGTTGTTGCTGCTGCTGGTGGTGATGATGATTATGGAACAAACAACAAAAAACATATTGTTTGTTTTTTTTCGTTCGTTCATTTTCCTTGTACGGTTCACAGAACACAAATCGCTTAGCGCTAACAAGTTGAAGAGGGATGATTTGAGATTTCGTTGTTTGTTTTGTTAAACGTTTGTAAGTCAGAAGTTAGAAAAGCAACAAAAACAACGACAACAACAACAATCAGCCCTTAAATGTTTCTTAATACCCCATGAAACCAATGCTATGAAGCAGTGATTATTGTGATGATGAATATGAAGCACAGTGGTACAAGGAAATTTAGATAGAGGGATAGAATAAACATTTTCATTTTTTTAAGAGGATCTGATTTGATTGGTCACTATGTCAGATAATATTGTGTCTTAACATAAGGACCGAAGTTTGATCATTTTCGATATAGCAATATCCATGGAACAATTTTAAAAACGTTCATTATTACAGCTATTTCGGGAAGTGTTCCTTAGCGACTTCAACATACAGACTTGAACATTAACCTATATTGAAAATGCGCAAATGAAGTGACAGCTACTCATATTAGAATCTTTAGTTAGGACCTTCAACATGTTGAAAGTAGAAGAGAAGCTTTTTATGGAGGCTATGTCAAAACCAGAAGCTATATATGAACATTGTCCGAGAAGAAAACCCCCGGAATGTATTGCAAAATGCGGCTAGGAACTTCAAAATACCTGGGGTCCTTATATGTGAGTTGTGCCAAAATAGGTTCCTATATTGAACATTTCTCGAATATACAGACACTTCGCTTTAAAAATGCAAACAAAACCTTCAAAATAATCAAAAGGGATTCGATATAGCAATATCCATATTTTCGTCCGTTTTTTAATTATTTTTTTCGTAATATTTTACTAAATCTACATTAAATCCGAAGGTGAGGCCAATAGGTAAACAATATCTGGTACCACACACAGATGACCAACACTTTGTTAAAAACACATTTCTTATATAAAGGGTACAGGAATTCATTTCTGGTCTCAACATGGCTGACCTTATTTTTTTAAATAGATTTAGTGCAATTATCGGATATATAGATCCATCCTATTTTATACCACCCCCACAAACTGTCTTAATTTTGGAATATTCTATATTTAATAAAATATGCTCCACTTTGACACTAGGCAGTAATTCCGTAGACCTCCGTATACTGGGTGATAAATATGACGGATTAGGATCCGATTTCATGATCAAAATAGCATATCCAAAACTTCTTCTTGGTAGCTAGTTCGAGACAGAACATGTGTTCCATAAGTCGAACTCGATCTTTTTCCAATTTGAAATACCATGCTTTGATATGTCACCCTTCACTTGATCTTTTCATCGAATTCATGACCTTCCCCTTCTACGTGAGCCATCGTATGTTCGCTTTCATAGCGGCCTGTAGATCTTTCGGAGATTTTTTCTCACAAACACTGCAAGAGCTGTTTCCTCTGTTTGCGCAAGTTCCAATGCTTCAGATCCATACATTAATACGGGTAGTAGCGTCTTGTAGAGTGTTAGTTTGGTATGGCGAGAGGTGGGCTTGTTTCTGAATTGTTTACTTAGACCATAGTAGTCCTTATCCGAATTTTAAAATTGATGTCATTAGTTTTATACCTGCAAGCTGTAGTCTACTGGACGCCTTGCGCGTCAGCCTTGTTCAAAGGTGGTTGTTACCGCTCGCAATGTTGGACCCATTATGTCGATTTCTGCGGTGTACAGAGTGCCATATCGGTTCACTTTTGCCGCTCGCATGACCTTTTCCAGCTGTGTTTTAAAATTGTCACACGAGAGGTTATCATCGAGAGGTCCTATACGACTTTAACTGCTGACATAGTGTCAGTTAAAGTTATCCTGCATAGCCGTATTAATTTTGCAGGAATGCCGAACACACACATGGCCTTAAACAGCTCTGAACGAATGCGGCTTTATAGTAGACAAATAGGTACATCGAAAAATATCAAATTAGAACAAATTCGGTTGACAATGTGTCTATACTCAACAAATATAGAATTTTAGGAGATATAGGGGGTAGTATTAGTTTTAGTAGGAAGATGACACCTTTTAGGAACTAAAAAACACCAAATTATAGCTAATTCGGTTGAGAATGTAAAACTCGCCTGATACCAAAAGTCTTTCTTTCAAAAAAAGTTAAGGAAATTACCAACCAACCACCCGTTTGTAACCACTGTCCAAAAATGATAGAACAATTTTTCATTTTTTATTATGTTTATTGGTTGTGTTTACCTTTCACGTGTCCTGTTTTCCTGCAGCATCATCATCACCATTCATGTTGGAATTCGGGTTGGGTACCACACACACACATACATCGATGTAATGGTTAAATTAGCTCATTTATTGGCAATGTTTAGTTAAGATTTATTTGTTCAAATAGTAAAAGGCCATCTCTTGATGGTTTGGAATGAGAAACAAAATACAACGCGATTGTGAGAAAAGTAAACAATAGAAATGGTATATCTGAAAAAACGAAATTGGAATCATCATTGTCATCATTCATCACATAAAAATTCATAATGCTAGGTAAGACCGGGTTCATTACAAAAACCGCCCCTTACTTTGAGTTTTTGGCTGGTCTTTTCGGTAAAGAGGGCGTTCTTAATGACAAATTCATAACACGGGAATTAATTTAATGTTGCTGAAGTGGATTTGGTATTCATATTCATGAATTTATTTGCATATCCCATTCGCCAAAAGTTTAGGGCGGGCACACGCCTAATTTTTCATTAGCTTTATTGCATTTTTGCATATCAGGTTTATAATGGGTGATGGTCGGTTTAATTAAATTGAGTTTGTTTGTTCAGAGTTCTATTTGAAATTAGTATTGTAATTTATGAGTTTTGTGTTAAAAATAAATTTCTCACGGTTGTTCGAGATAGTTTGGTGGGAGTTGGAATTGATAATAAAAATGTAAAATTGAAAGTGACTCCTTGTGATTTTAAATTTGTAATGATGACATTGTCAATAGAAAATTATAATATAATTTTATATAATAAAGATAATAAAAATTAAAAGTATTGCGAAATATCAATGTAAATGTTTTGTAAAAAATATATATTCCGTAACTCAATTGTTTGTGTTTCGAAATAGATTCTCTTCGATGATTGTACTAAAATTTAATGAAATTAATAGTTCGATGTTATTTGCACATAATTAACAATGTGGTGTTAAATTTTTTTTTGACAGGGTAGATACTAAAGGTGCATAAAATTGATATAAAGAGGATAGAGATAGTGTTAAGTTTGAGACACTTGTGTATAAGTACTAGACTTGTATACAAGTTTGGTACCAAAAAAGGAAGGCAAAAAGCGGTGTTAATGTTATTTAAATCAAATGGAATTTTTGATTTGTACCAGACGTAGTAAATCAAGCTATATATGAAAAACTAATTTACTATACCGGAATTTTCTACTTAAATGATCCAGTAGCTTAGACGTTCAAATTGAATGGGGATGTGTCAAAACATGATCCAATAATTTACCATATTTCGTCGAATATATTAACGCCGAGAATACTAATGATGTCAACACACAGTCAGGTGGGAAAATTCATTTATGTTCTTCAAAATAACATAATTGGAGCGGGAATTCGAGAAATTTGTCGAGGACCTTTAAAGTACCTAAAGTAGAGCGGAACCCTAGTAATTAATGTGTTTAGATGTCAATTCATGTCTTCGGGAGCTCTTCCAAAAAAAAAAATCTCTATGGAGTTAGTTAATTATACCCTGCACAACTACGTTTTCAGGGTATTATAGCTTTGTGTGGCCCCAAGAATTTTTTACGCCGTGAAATATTGGTTCTAGGCCCACCTTAGTAAATTTAAAATCCAAAATATCAATTTACGGCCAATTGAAAAACGATTCGAACATACCGAATAATGGAGAGTATCGTTTCATGGGGGCTGCCCCGAAACATGTTTCAATATTGACCAATGAGGTACACTATGTGAAAATTTGGTCCAATATTTATAAACGTTCCCATTTTTTTAGATACTGTTATACGTGGAACGTATGGTGTTGCAAATAGAATGTCCATATGATGGTGGATTTTCTCTCTGCAACTGAAACTCTTTCTTTAATGTTAATGAAGGTATGTGCACGTAGATATGACAAAAATGTGCCTCATCGAAATATTGTTTTTCTTTGGACAAACTCAGTTTCAGACAATTTGGAGTCGATTTACAAATGTCCGTCTGTCTGGCAGGTTGGTGCGCACAATAACGATTTCAGCCAAACGTTGCACATAGTAATAGAAGTCGTGGTCTCTATTTGCAAAAAACTCTAGTATTCGATTTTCACAATCCCCCCAGATACCAATTTTTTATCATTAAAGAAATTTTGCAATGCAAGAAAAAGATGGAGGATTCATTAAATCTCCCAACCAAACTACCGAAGTTTCTGGCGAGTCACTGTAGATGTGTGTGACCTAGCTCTGTCCTGGTGGAACTTGACGCCTCTCCTGTTGCCAAATCTGGCCGTTTCGGCTCAATTGCTATCTTCAAGCAGACCCCAATCGTTTTCGCACAGGGTAATGTTATCCATTCATCTCCAGTCACCATCCGTTTAAGAAATGGGTCTATCTCATTTCGTTTAGACAATGCTTGGCATTGGTATTATGTCTTTGTGCATATGTTTGTAACAGGCAAAAGGAATCGAAATCGATCCATGGTTCCTTTTGAGGATATGCATAGAATCACTTTCTGAGTCGATTTACGCATTTCCGTCTGTCATCCGATTGGATGAAACTTATTTGGCCCAAGGACGAACCCTATTGAAATTGGAGAAAATCTGTGCAGATTTAGATATAGCTCCCATATATAGTTCCGTCCGATTTTATGTAAATGACGCACCAAACTCCGATTGGGACAGATTCAGATTTGGATATAGCTCCCATATATAGTTTCGTCCGGAGCACTGGGCGAATTGAGACAACATTTTGCAAAGAGTACTGAATTAGGTCCAGATCGACGTAAACGAAGTTTTGTTAGAATCGGTGCAGATTTGGATATAGCTCCCATATATAGTTTCGCCAGATGTTATGTAAATGGAGCACCACACTGCCAATATTGGTCCGATTGAGAAAATTTTTTGCACAGAGTACTGAATTAGGTCTAGAGTGATATATGCCAAGGATTTTTAAAATCGGTTTAGATTTAGATATAGCTCCCATATATAGTTTCGTCCGATTTTTTGTGAATGATACACCAAACACCCAATATTTGTCCGATTGGGACAAAATTTTGCACAGAGTACTGAATTAGGTCCAGCCTGATATCTGCGAAGTTTTGTTAAAATCGGTTCAGATTAAGATATAGTTCCAATATATAGTTTCGTCCGATTTTTTGTGAATGATACACCAAATTCCTAATATTTGTCTGATTGAGCAACATTTTGCATAGCGAATGCAATTGAGGAAGAAATGATATGTGATAAGTTGTGTTGAAATCGGTTCAGATTTTGATATAGGTCTTATATATATGTTCGTTAGATTTTATGTAAATGTTGCACCGAAGGGCCTATGTTTGTTCGATTTACATGAAATTTGGCAGAGGATATTAAACTTAATTTAGAGCGATAAGAAAAAAAAATGGATTATGCAACGGTTGCTCAATTAGGTCCATGTGTTTATATATAACTCCCATACATAATTTTACTCGATTTCATACAAATGGTACACCAAAGACTCCAAGTCTGGTCGTTTGACCCAATGTGTCCGAATTTTGAACTTTCCTTACTTTTTTTGTTAATTGGAGTGGCACCAAAACATCGAGCTTCTTTTTGAATCCAGCTTTGTGTAAATGTTTTAAAACAGTATTATGTTCGATTTTTAACTGCTGGGAGATGTTACGACTGTTAACATGCCGGTCAACTTCGATCATTTCTGCGATTTTATCGACATTTTCGACGACCGGCCTAATGGATTTCTTTTTCCCCAACCTAAAATGATTATTTTTTTCCGTCACAATATATGTCAAATTTTTATAAAAAAACAACTATTTATTAGTGGGAAATGTATGGCATTGTCCGCCGAGGGGTAAGGCAGGGAAGACTATAGTTTCGGATCTCGCCACTGATCCTCATCAGTTCCCTTAGTTTTTTTTTTTTTTTTTTGTTGGGATATTCTCCCCAGAAGCTATTAATAGCTTCTTTACAAAAAACCTTGTTGACCACGAAGTCAAGGCTAACGAAACGAACTTCTCATTGGGGTCGTATCGCTGGTAACGTAAGAACTTCGAATTGTCACAAGAGACATTTGGGTTTGAAAGGTTTTTTGTAAAGAAGCTATTAATAGCTTCTGGGAGAATATCCCAACAAAAAACTAAGGGAACTGATGAGGATCAGTGGCGAGATCCGAAACTATAGTCTTCCCTGCCTTACCCCTCGGCGGACAATGCCATACATTCCCCACTAATAAATAGTTGTTTTTTTATAAAAACAACAAACTGGGATTAAGCCTGACTATTTTGCAAAAACAAAATACAAATGGTATCCCAAATAACCCGCCAAACACTACTGAAGATATTTAGTAAATGTTTAATAGGAAACATCAATTATGAACCACTATTTTTTTAAAGATTTTCTTTAAAACATATTACCTGCAAACATTAATTTCCCATGTCAACAAAATTCCGAACCTCAAAAAAACATATTGAAAATAAAAATAAATCAAACAAAGGATCAATCAAATTGCACAAAAAATCCTTCAGATAATGAATAATGTTTAAATGGTCGCAAATAAATTGACATTTATTTAATCACTTCAAATATTGGCGTTGTTCACTTTCAATACAATTTCAAAACTTGTTTGTATTTTCGCATTTTTTTGCAATACACCATTTATTCATTGTTCTATGACTCGTGTACAATTAATGGGTATTCTTAACCTTATAAGAGGCTTAAAAGTTGACGGCATCATGTGATGTACCTTACCGGTCGGTCGGTGGGTCGTTAGCCACTGTTGCTGTTGCCACCAACCAACCACCATAAAAACCGATTTCGGTGTTTTATGGTGTTTAATAAGTTTTTGGCAACATCGTCACTGACTTTGTCAAAAAGAAGAAATTTCTTGTTTCGTTGTGCGCCCGTCGCTCACTTTTTTTTTTTTTTTGATACAATGTCGCAATGACATTTATCTTGATGAATGACGAACAATCTTCCCACCGTATCGTATGAGAAAGTCAGGGTGCAAAACTCACTCGCGCCCCTCATCTCTGTGGTATGGCATACCGAAATGATACTGTAAAACCAAAAGTGCTTTTTTTTGGGCGACGGCCTTGTGACATTTGACACGTGACCAACGGCATACAAAGTCTTTACCGTGATTGCAATATTGATATGTCATAGCTGGCGTAATCGTAATTCCTTATTATTATTTTTCTATTCATTTCTAAAATTCTGATTCGTCTTTTTGTTCAAATAATAATCATAATCGTATTGTTAACACTTTATGTGAAACATTTTAAATCTCTTTAAAGTTTTAACAAATTTTTAAAAACACGAAAAAGGATAGGGAAGCATTGCACAGGATATGACATTTCCGGTTTCAGGTTTAAAGGAAATTACCTTTTACTCAAAAAAAAAAAAAACAAGCGAACCAACAAAAGAAAATCAGACAACCGTTAATAAAGCAAAAGAGTTAAATGCTGGTTGGCGGTGTGTGTGTGATTTTTTGAAACCAAATAAGTCCTTGTTTCACAAAAAGGATTAATGTTTTCATTTTTGTCCTAATACTTTGAGTGATTGGCTGTGTTGATGTTGCTTGTTTGTTTTATTTAGAGACAACTTCATTCTCTTCTTCCAACATTTGCAGCAGCCTTTGCATTTCCTGTAAAAAAGCAGTGTTGCCTTCCCTTAATAACCTCCTAATAGGCAAATAGCCTACCAGCCAACCACTTCGCCTTCTTGTTAGGATATGTTAATGCGGTTAATGTGTTGTTAGTTGTTATTTGCTCTAAATATTTGATTACCAACAAAACACACATTTTCAAAAGGATTCCGCCACCGACTACTCATCCATGCTGAACTAATGCCGTTGAGCGGTGTTTTTCATTTCAACCAACGAAAACTCACAGATACTTGAGCCAAGTTGTCACACAGCCGCACAACCGTCTTCGATCCTGTAAATATTTAAACAGGTATCACTGCCGTCGTGGGTTAAGTGTTGTCTAATGTGTTGTTCTATGCCACCGACACCGTCGCCGTCGACACATCAATATCTGCGGCATTCAATAAATTTTCGGCTTTTTGATGTAGGAAAAACTATTAGCGGCATTATTTTTCTCAGATTTGTTTTCCCAAAAGACAAGGATGCACCTTTTCAAATATTTGTCATAACCAGGGGAAAAATATGAATATTATTTTCATGGATTAATCTGCAGTTGGCAGTTGCTTGTCCGAGGACTAATGTTGTACAACACAGCTGCCGTTTGACTACTAATGATGGCTTATTAATTCTTTGATGATGAAGTTAATTAAATAATGGATTGTTTGGCATGAAAATGAGAATTTTCGTTTCAAATAGCCAGAATAGTGAATGGAGTTAGCTGAAACGGAATGACAGATCCAATTTGCCAATTTATGGAAAAAAATATTTTAAATCTGTATGATATTATTAAATGCTAAAAATATTAGTAGAACGTTTAAATTATCAAAAAAGGAACCGCTCAGATCTCTTTTAGGAGTAGACATCAAATCTCGATTCAATCAAAGTTCAGGTCACCATTATTATTCAGTCAGCACGAAATATTGCACAAGGGTAAAGTTCTGTCAAAGGGCGAAACATATATTTTTTTAATTACCGTTGGACAATCACCGATATCAAAAAGATGAAAGAGGCTACAATTACCATCCGAACACCTTAAGTCACCTCTACATTAAAATCACCAAAGGTCAGGGGTGAAAATTCATTATGGGGATAAAAGGTCTTGGCGAAACTTAGAACGACAAATTAAAGTTAAAGATATTTATTTTTGCGATTATACATCTAATTCGTGGCCTTCCCCTTCTAGGGGAAACATCAGTAGGCTCGCTTTTATATGCCTTTTGAGCTGGGGCATTCTCATTCATTCTCACAACATGGCCTAGCCACCGTAGTCGCGGTAGCTCACTACGACTGACTATGTCAATGTACGCGTAAAATTGTAAAGCACGTGGTTCATTCGACGCCGATATTCACCGCCGACGCAGATCGTCCCGTAGATCTTTCGGAGAATTTTTCTTTCAAACACCCTAAGAGCTGTCTCATCTGCTTGCGCATTTACCGATGCTTCAGATCCATATAACAGCACAGGTAGTATCAGCGTCTTGTAAAGTGTGAGTTTGGTCTGGAGGGAGGTGGCCTTGTTTCTAAAGTGCTTACTTAGACCATAGTAGCATCTGTTGGCCATTACAATCCTTCTTTGAATTTCAAAAGTGATGTCATTAGTTTTATTTGTGGCGGTACCAAGGTATATAAAATCTTTAACTACCTCGAAGCTGTAATTCTCAAGTTCCACAGTTGGTCCGAGTCTACTGGACGTGTTGCGCGTTGGTCTTCTCGCCGTTTATTGCCAGACCCACTTTGGCAGACTCCTTCTCAATTTGTTCAAAGGTGGCTGTTACCGCTCGCAATGTTCGTCCCATTATATAGATGTTATCGGCGTAGGCGTGTAACATGTGTTGTTTGGTGTACAAAGTGTCATTTCTGTTCACCATATAACCTTATATTTACGTACATTAATAAATCGTAAATTACAGATCCGGATCTACTTATTTTGGACCGGATTTTATTATGATAAGAAACCCGATTTTTGTACCAGTTTTAAGCGATTGATTAAACTTCATTTAAAAGTTAAAACAAGTAAAAAAGTGTATGTCGGTGTTGTCGTCAGATATATACCCCTAGCCTATATTACACACAGATTTTAATAATCGCTTTATATAAAGTAAATGTTTTCCTCAAAGAGGTTTCGGATTTAATATTGAGTGTGAGGAAGGAACCAGAAGGAGAGTACTGACGGGTCCAAATTTGTGATTGTTTGATTCAAATCGGTCATTTCTTTCGCCTAATATTAAATTTATATACATTGAAAAACTTGACCCTTTGTGGGGGAGGCTTGGTAGCGATAATAGGTTATGTAGGTTGGTTCAAAACCGACATTCCATTCGACGGACATTAGATTTAATACTATTACAAATTTCGACCATTACTGGGGTGGTACCAGAAGGAATGGACCAATGGGTTCCCACCTCGGGACTTGATCAAGGCTTTGTAAAGACAATAGGCTGTACAAAATTTGCCCAATATTGACCATTTAGTGGGGGAGGTACCAGCAGGAGTTGACCGAGATTCCACATCTTCGGTTATTCCCTTCGAGAGTTATCGTGCGCACCAGTCGGCCAGACGGACATTTGTAAATCGACTACAAAATGTCCGAATCGGATTTTGTCTAAGACCAATATTTCGATGAGGCACATTTTTGCCATATTAAAAGGTATATAACCTCATTTGCCATAAATCTGAGGGTATAGATATTACTTATCGAATTGATATTTCTGGGTTCAAAGTATACTTATCAAGGGCTTTAACCCCAATAAGGAATTTTCCGAAATGTCTGTTTTTTGGGAGTTTATTTTCAATAAAATTGGATTTAATTTTATATTTTCAATTCTCAAAGGATAGAAATGTCCCTATTTCATGGTAGACTTCATATATCGGTACCTGCCAATAATTCTTATTTTGGGCACGTTTTTCAACTAAATTTGCTTTTATTTGATATTTTTATATCCTCCAGGAGTCTATATTAAATTTGTCATTCCGTTTGCAATACCTCTTGAACGCTATAAAATTCTACGCCCATTTAGCCATGTCCGTCTGTTGATATTCCTATATAGATCGCAATAATTAAAATAGACCTTTGAAAGTGGACATTCGTAGCTTGAAGTTCTAGGATGTTTTGTATTGCAAATTGTATATATCGGTCCAAGTTGTGGTATAGCCATCATACAACGGTACACCCAAATACTCCGCATTTTGGAGATGTTGGGCATATTTTTCAACTGATTTTGGCTGTAATTTGGTATTTTGGATTTCTATTTAGTAAAATGTCTTCCTAGCTAAATTATTAATATTGACCCAAGTTTCGAGATATCCCCGATAAACCGGCACCCTCCAATGTTTGGTATTGGCGTCCTGTTTTGCATATAACAGTAACCCCACTATTCGATATTTGAAGCATTATAAACTTCTAGCATCAATTTTGGTATGTTCAATGTATTTCTTTTTCTCCTTGAAGAAACGGTTTTATGTTTTTTAAATGTCAACCTAATAAAAAGTTCGGTTGAAATTATAAATTTCTTTTATCTCAATATGTAGCAAATGGCCATCCCAAAAATTATCTATACATAAATCATACCTAAATCATATCAAATATTGGTCCTAGACCTACATTTAAGTATACCGACTAGCTGAGTCGATCCAGATATGTGTGTCCGTCCGAACGTCCATCCGTCTGTCCATTATAATTTTGAACCAGATACAGACCACAATTATGGACTAATCTTCACGAAATTTTGCATGTAGGATCGGTTAATACCAAAGAAACCCCCAATTGCTTGTGGTAATGATCCGTTAATATTAAGGGGATCAAATGGTCCAAAAACTTCATTTTTGTAGGTTTTTGACCGCTCTAGAGGCCACAATTATGACCCGAACATTACAAAAGGGTGAAAGGGATTTGACCAATGAACAGTCATGACTCTTTTCATAAGAATATTTCAATATTTAGCGGCACAAAAAACACAACTTTTGTGTAAAAATTAACAAATATGCATTCTATGCGATGTACAGCATACACCGGAGAAGTTCGCTGTATATCCAAGAGCAGTGGTTGACCTTTTAATTGATATCTGTTATATGGCTATGTGGAGGGAGTTATAAGTAAATAATTACAGGAATCTACCTATCTGGATATTGTTTAGTATTGCCATTGTGTTTGGCGGAAATGTCGCGTTGATGGTTTTAAAACTTGACACGAATTTCCAATTTTCGGTGATAATCAGATGCTATTTAGGGTATGAAATCGATTCGCTCCAGAGGCAACAATTATAAACCGAACATCATAATCTTAATAAACCATTAGAATGGCTGTTTATTTAGTAGGTCAAATTATTTCAGGCAAGAAAAATTAAATAAAAAAATATATGTCAGCTTGAGTCAGAGGAGCGGTTGACCTATATCCGCTTAACAGGTTGTAAATATAACAAATATTGCCCAGACTCGGAATATATCCTCAGAAAGTTAAAGTTCATCCGAATATACTGCTTCGCTCACTGGTTTTTTATTTTTTGTATGTCCATCCAATGGTGGAGGTCCTCCTGGTCGAATTTAATGACTTTATTACTCGTTTTTTAAATTGTGACCATTTATATGACCGGACCGATCTATATGATTTTTATAAGTTTTTAACATATTGACCTTTTGTGATCTTGGAACTTGATCAAACTATGAAAAAATATTACGATATACTATACCTGACATCGTTGATTTTACATTTCAACAGACAACAATAAAATCCACCTTCAGTTCAGGCTCTCCAAATAACGTTAGGCAGTCATTAAACAGGCCTTCAATGAGGTCGATAAGCACAAGAATCGAGAATTTTCACCTGTTACTAGTGGATCCTAGTAGGAGGTTAACTTTAACCTTTTTTGAAACATGGACACTTAGAGTGCAATTTCGACTATGCTTTTCAGTGATTTCCTCAGCCGATATTGACTGACGTCATTAATACTCGTAAACCTCTGACATTATTAGGTGAGCCTGGATCACATTTTGTAATGTGGGGAAGGAAGCTATACGTGTTGACGTTCCTCAAAGAAAAAATGTAGATATTCACATTAAAATGTGCTATAGTTCCCTTAATGAACGGATAGGAACAATGTACAGCCTTTAGTGATATATGAAAGGCTCCATAACAGACTATGAGTCTGCTCGGGATTTTTCAGAGGAATTGACTGTATTTCAAGCAGATATATTAGGCATTACAAAATCATTTAAATTAAAAAAACAATTGATGAATTCGGGAACTGGTATACCCTTCACCATAAAATTGACATTAAAAATACCGATCGATCAGGATTTTTATATATGGGTAATTTTTGTGGTTTCCAATGGATTTATCGAAATGTTACAAATAGAACGAAGAGTAAAAAATCTAAATTATTCTAAAAGCCCCACATATATAGTTTATCATATCTCTTTGTGCAACATTTTATCAATTCCCTTTAATCGCCCAAAACTGGAAAACTAAAATCAATTGTTGGTCACATAAAGACATTTGCTAATAACATATTCCCTTACTGTTTACCTTCGTACAAATATAACTCAATACAACATTATTTCACTGTCTCTGCTTTATGTTTGTCTCTTTTTTTGTGTGACAATCACGAATACCGCGCTGTCAGATTTGTGTCTATTTTTTCCCCTCATTCGCAGTCAGTGTGTCGTTTCGTTTCGCTTTGCCACTGTCATTTGGCGTTTTTTCATCATTTTTCATTCATTTTAATAAATTTATGCAATCTGAACAAAGATCGTGTTGAATGTGTTGATATAACGCACGGCTTTAACAATATAATTTGCATTTCGACTGCGATTTTGTTGTTGTTGTTAGTATCGTTGTTGTTGTTGGTACTTTTGCTCCTTGGCCCAATACCACTATGCAAAACTCTATAACTGGCTGTTGGCAAACGAAAAAAAACAAACCGTCAAGTTTCACTCGTCGACTCACGTTAAAGACATTTCACATTTCGTGGTGCGTTTGACGTGTCTTTTAAGTGACATGTTGTTGTTGCTGTTGTTCTCTCTGTTACTTTGTTGATTTGTTTAGTTGAGGCAAAATGTCAATTTTTGTGTGAGCGAATAGAATTTACCTTCCGTATCATAGCGTCCATCAAATATATTGGCATCTTTAGCATTTATTCAAATTTAACAACATCTTTTGGTTGACAAAACAAATGCAGAGGTAAAGGAAGTTTATTTCTCTGGCAGATGCAAAAAGGATAACAATGGGAAAATGGGAATATATATAGAAGTTTGTGTGTACATATTTTGAAGGATGTTTTTAGTTATATACTTTCTTGGATATATTAATAATAGGCGACTTTTATAAAATGCAACAACGCTATGTGTCTAATTTAGTGTCTCGTCTGGAGAATGTTGCCACGTGCCACTGGGGGCCTCAAATTTTTGAAAATTTTATTTTGGCTATCACATCTCCACAACATTCAAAACTATTTACCAATGTCACACATCAAATAAAGGTAGAATAATGACCTTTATTTGATATCTATTCTTGGACATGGACATAGTCAGACGTATCGAGCTGCAGCGACTACGTTGGCTAGGTCATGTTGTGAGAATGGATGAGGATTCCTCCACTAAAAAGGCATATAGAAGCGAGCCACGAATCAGATGGAAAGATCTGACATAGGTAACAATTTATGTTCAATGACACGGGCAAATAGATTTAGTTGTTCCAGAGATATGGGTCGCCAAATAGTCAAAATCGAGATTTTCCAATTGAGCTCAAAGTTTGACAAACTTCAAACAAGAAGAAACAAGAAATTGAAAATAAAAGGGGTTCCGCAAAAAAATCCATCATCTATTTTTCTAGTGGTAATTTTTTTTAAAGAAAATCATTTCCATCTCAACGAAGGCTTTATTATATACTTAGCTGTCTAATGACAGAACAGTTGTTCCATAAGCCGAGCTTACAAAAGATTGCATCCAATTTGAAAGACCATTTTCCGAGATCTTATCTTCTACTTGATCTTTCCATCTGATTCCTGGCCTTCCCCTTGTGCGTGAACCATCTCTTGGCTCGCTTCTATATGCCTTTTTAGTGGAGGAATCCTCATCCATTCTCACAACATGACCTAGCCAACGTAGTCGCTGCAGCTCGATACGTCTGACTATGTCCATGTCCAAGAATATATGGTATAGCTCATGGTTCATTCGACGACGGTATTCAGCGTCGACGCAGATCGGCCCATAGATAGATTTTCTCAAACTCTCCAAGAGTTGCCTCATCTGCTTGCGCAAGTACCCATGCTTCCCATACAACAGCACTGGTAATATCATCGTCACGTAGAGTGTGAGTTTGGTCGGGAGAGACATGGCCTTTTTCCTGAATTGCTTACTCAGGCCGAGGTAGCATCTGTTGGCCAACACTATTCTCCTCCGGATTTCAAAGCTGATGTTATTAGTTTTGTTTTATGGCGGTACCGAGGTATATCAAATCGTTAATTACTTCGAAGCAGTAGTTTTCACATTCCACAGTTGGTCCAAGTCTACTGGACGTATTGCGCGTTGATACCATCAGCTTGGTTATCACGTCATTTACTGCCACTTTGGCAGACTCCTTCTCAATTTGTTCAAAGGTGGCTGTTACCGTTCGCAATGTTCGACCGACTATGTCGATGTCGTCGGCGTAGGTGAGTAACATATGCAGTTTGGTGTACAGAGTGTCATTTCTGTTCACATTTGCACCTCGTATGACCTTTTATAGCAGGATGTTAAAAAGGTCACACGACAAAGTCACCATGTCGGAATCCTTGTTCGACATTGAGTGGCTCCGAGAGGTGCTTTCCGAATTTAACTGCTGACCTTGTGACAATTAAAGATATCCTGCATAGCCGTATTAATGTTGCAGAAATGTCGAACGTAGACATAGCTTTATACACATCAGAAGGGGTAGAGATGTCGAATGCGGCTTTGTAATCGACGAAGGTCACACGACAGACTGTCACCTTGTCTGAATCGTTGTTTAGTATTGAAGGGCTCCGAGAGGTCCCTTCCGACTTTATTTTAATTATCCGTATTAATTCTACAGGAATGCCGAACGCAGACATGGCTTTAAAAATCTCTGAATGGATAGGGCTATTGAAAGTGGATTTATAGTCGATGAATAGGTGGAATGTGTCAATGTATTTCTCGTGGGTCTTTATCAGGATCTGGCGCAGAGTGAAAATCTGGTCAATGGTGGGTTTGACCGGTCTAAAGCCGTATTGGTATGGTCCAATAATGTCATTGACCATTGGCTTCAGTCGTTCACACAGTACGTTGGATATCACTTTAAATGCGATGGGAAGGAGACTTATTCCTCTATAGTTGGAACATATCGCTTTTTTCCTTTTTTGGGCACGGGACACAGGATGATGAAGTTCGAATCATTGGGCATGCATTCCTCTTGCCAAATTGTACTAATCAGCTGGCCTCATATGATGGCCTAAATAACTTCTTTAATAAATCCACGTCTCATATGATGACCTGAAAAAAATCTTTAATAAATCTACGCATCATATGACTTGAAAAAATTCTTTAATAAATCTGCCGAGATACAAAATTTCCTGATATAAACTTTTTATTATGGGTCCATTGTTCCGATCCAATGTACGAATTTTGAGGATTGTATTTCCAAAATAATTTTCTTGTATGTGTTATTTTCTATTCTCAAATGATAAAAAAGGTTCAATGAAAATCTATTTGAAATAGTCGCCATAGAGGAGTCAGGACCGATTTCAAACATTTTGGAAGGTCTAGCCTTGTTTTCCAAACGAAGTTTGATAGGTCCAATAAAAATATGTCAAGAGTCAGATGTTCGGCGATTTTTGGGGTAAAAATTTTAATTTCACAGCCACAGGACAAGCAACTACACACCCTGGGCTCCTGTGACGTGGGCATCAAATGATCTTTCTCTAAATATTTTGAAATTAAATTCACTTCAAGTAATTTTTATAGCTTATCATATTCATAAAGTCAAATATTTTTTTCACACCCACCGTTTCACTCCACTGCTTTGCCACTTTCCATCCGCCATGAATTTTTCTGTTATTTATTATCAGTTTATATTTTCATCTTTCGTTGTTTTATGACTTACATCTTTTGTTGATGTTATGTTTTTTTTTTTGCTTCTGCCATTTTCTTAAAGTAATTTGCATAAAATAATTTTTCTAACGTCTTAAGTTGAAAATTTTTATTACATTTTTATTTACAATCGTCCAATGAAATTTCTTCATAAATCTTTTTTTCGTAGCCGAGTGGCTTTCTGGTTGCTGAAATGTTTTTTTGGGGGAGGAACAGCAAAGTGTGAGACAATCAAAGCTGGCTGCTTTGTTGTCTTGTTGCTTTCTTTGTGGGGAGCGGTGGGGTTGGCAAATGGTGTTGCTTCCAAAAAGACGTGTGGCTGCTGGCTGGCTGCCTTCAAAATGAGATGAAAATTGTTTGTGCCAATTAAGCTCAGCATGAATAATTGCAAATTAATGTAAATCTTCTGTGAATTCATTTTGCCAGCCATTCTTAAGCATATAAACGCACGCTTTTCTTTCTTAATAGGGGGGTGGAGCGTTAGAGTGAAATTCACTTTTTGACTTTGTTATAATATATATGAATTTTTTATGGGTGGTCGTTCTATCCAGATATGAAATAGATGTTTACATGATTTACATTTAAGGAAACATAAAGTTTAATGCGTATATAAATGTTGATGGTTAATAAAATTAAGTTGCCAGAATATCCAAAAATATTGTTTTTTTTTTCGAGAATAAATTTATAAAAAAAACATATTTGCATTTATATGGATTTAATTGATGGAATATATTTGCATAGTACGTAAAATTGATTTTATGTGATGAATTTTGAATTAATGGTTGCTATATACGTACTATTTTTGACAGGAATCAGCACGTAGTCTTATCATTAAAAATATGTAAAATAAGTTTCAGAATTCAATTTTTGTTTCCCTACGTTGGGGATAAAGTTTTTATCTGCAAACTTCTGGTAAAAAGTTGAAAATTGCAAAATGTAAGTATGTTAAATTAAATACCTAAACAAAGGCATACTCGGTCGGAGCTTTTCACCACATAAATGCTTCAAAATCAATTCGATTCTGAATTTGGAAAAACTCCTGAAACATTTAAAATTTCATATTTCAACATGGTAAGCAATTATAATCAATTTGTCAGGATTCATGTAAATATCGAAAGTAGTACAGTACGAGGGCGGTTTGGATACTTCTTAGCCTATCAATGAAAGAGAATAGTTAGTTTTTCAAAAATATTTTTTTTTCAATATAATCTCCTGAAACTCCAATAAACTAGTCCAACGCCATTCTAGCAATTCTACTCCTTCATTGAAATAGTTTTCCTGAAGGGCTTCAAAATAGTGGTTTACAACTGTAATTGCATCTTCATTTGAGGAAAAAAACGCTTGCTAGCAAGGAATTTTTTTCAGATTTGGATTTGCAAAATCAAAATACATATACAAATCTTAAATAACCCGCCAACACTACTGAAGTAATTTTTTGTGTTGTAAGCCAGGACGTTTTTTTTCGAATTTGTACATTTAATGGATTCAAATACTTACTTAGCTGGCTTGTTTCAGAACGGTTGTTGCATAAGCCGGGCTTAAAAAAACTGATTTCTAAGGGCGTCGGTCTTGTGCGCATCTCCCCAGTTTGAAAGACCACGTTGCACGATGTTGTTTTCTATTTGGCATTCCATCTGATTCGTGGCCTTCCCCCTCTACGGGAACCATCAGTAGTGGGCTCGCTTTTATATGCCTTTTGAGCTGGGGCATTCTCAATCATTCGCACAAAATGGCCTAGCCAGTAGTCGCTGCTGCTCAATACGACTGACAATGTCGATGTCCGCGTAAAAATTGCAATGACACGGGCAAATAGCTTTAGTTCTTCCAAAGATATAGGTCAAATAGTCAAAAATCGAAATTTTCAATTGGGCTCAAAGTTTGACAAACTTCAAACAATAAGAAACAAGAAATTGAAAAAAGGGGTACTGCAAAAAAATCCATCATTTATTTTTCTAATGATAATTTTTTAAAGAAAATCATTTTCATCTCAACGAAGTCTTTATTACTTACTTAGCTGGTTTATGGCAGAACGGTTGTTCCATAAGTCGAGTTTAAAAATCGCATCCAATTTGAAAGACCATGTTCTGATCTTATCTTATACTTGATCTCGCTTTTATATACCTTTTGAGCTGGGGCATTCTCATTCACTCGCACAACATGGCCTAGCCATCGTAGTCGCTGCAGCTCAATATGACTGACTACGTCGATGTCCGCGTATAAATTTAAAGCTTGTTGTTCATTCGACGCCGATATTCACCGTCGACGTAGATCGGTCCGTAAATCTTTCGGAGAATTTTTATTTCAAACACCCCAAGAGCTGCCTCATCTGTTTGTGCAAGTACACATGTTTCAGATCCATATAACAGCACGGGTAGTATCAGCGTCTTGTAAAGTGTGAGTTTGGTCTGGCGGGAGGTGGCCTTGTTTCTAAACTGCTTACTTAGGCCATAGTAGCATCTGTTGGCCATCACAATCCTTCTCCGAATTTCGAAACTGATGTCATTCGTTTTATTTATGGCGGTACCAAGGTATATAAAATCCTTAACTACCTCGAAGCTGTGGTTCTCAAGTTCCACACTTGGTCCGAATCTACTGGACGTCTTACGCGTTGATACCATCGGCTTGGTTGTCTCGCCCTTTACTGCCAGACCCACTTCGGCAGACTCCTTCCTGTTACCGCTCTCAATGTTCGACCCATTATATCAATGTCATCGGCGTAGGCGAGTAACATGTGTTGTTTGGTGTACAGAGTGCCAGTTCTGTTCACATTTGCATCTCGTATGACCTTTTCCAGCAGGATGTTAAAAAGATCACACGAAAAACTGCCACCTTGACTGAGTCCTCGTTCGGTATTAAAGGGCTCTGTGAGGTCCTTTCCATCTTTAATTGCTGACCTTGTGCCACTTAAAGTTACACTGCATAGTCGTATTAATTTTGCAGGAATTCCGAACGTAGACATGACTTTAAACACCTCTGAATGGATAGGGCTGTCGAATGCGGCTTTATAGTCGACGAATAGGTGGAATGTGTCGATGTGTTTTTCGTGGGTCTTTTTCAGGATTTGGCGCAGAGCGACAATCTGGTCAATGGTGTATTTGCCAGGTCTGAAGCCTCATTGGTATGGTCCAATAATGTCATTGACCATTGCCTTCAGTGGTTCAAAGAGTACACAATATAACACTTTATATGCAATGGAAAGGAGACTTATTCCTCTATAGTTGGCACATATCGTCTTGTCTCCTTTTATGTGCACAGGACACAGGATGCTGAGGTTCCAATCATTGGGCATGCATTGCTCTAGCCAAAGTGTGCTAATTAGCTGGTGCATGCTCCTGACCAGCATCTGACCACCAGTCTTGAATAGTTCTGCTGGTAATCCATCGGCTCCTGCTGCTTTATTGTTCTTGCGCCGATTAATTGCTTCATGACCTCATCTTGGCTAGGTGGTATACACTCTATGCCGTCATCTCTTTTTGGTTCTAGGGTAACTTCTTCACCGCCACTATTTGATACCAGAAGCTTTTCAAAATTCTCCTTCCAGATCCTCAACACGCTGTTTGTATCTCTCACAAGGTTTCTTTCTTTATCTCTACAGGAGGATGTCCCTGCACCAAAACGTTCGGTTTAGTGTTTTACTCGTTAGTAAAATTTCCGGACTTCATTCTGACTTCTCATCTCGATTTGCTCCCGCTCACATTTTTCTTGTTCTTTCTTCTTTTGTCTGAAAATACGTTTCTCCTCTCTTCTTTTTTTCCCGATAACTGTCTCTAGAGAGAATACTGTCTGCAGGGTTGCCCTATACGCTGCGTTTTCCACATCAGTAGCATTACGACACTCCTGCTCCGGTATGCCGTAGGGAACGATAGATACCAAGCAACGGCTCTGATTGGCTTCAAATGACAAAGCCCAGGCTTATTATGGTCCCTCTTTCATCTCAATTGTCGACACTGTCCTCCCCTTACCTCGGGTAGCTATTTTCATCAACCGTTGAAATTGTGAGCTGATATGTGCCGCGAGTTCACCCATAAGAACTATCAAAAATGGGTTAAGGCGTCGGGATAGTTGCCCACACTCGGAAAACCACCCATACTATGAAAAAGGAAAGGAAATGAAAACCAAACGGAATATTTCTTTTAATAGTTACTCTGTACTTTAATTTAGGGGGAACTTTAGTTTTGTCCGCATGGATTTCCCGCTTAAATTTTTTCCAGATTTAGAAATTTGTTTATAATGCTGAATTCTTTATGTTTGTATTTTTCAATAATAAGAAAAAATATAATTTTAAAAATGTGCTAAAGGGGTGATTAGGTTTTGGCCGATACTGTATATAGTCTTTATATGTCGGAAAGTAATATTTCGGAATGTTGCAAACGGAATGACAAATTTAAAATACACATCACCTTATGGTGGAGGGTATAACAAATAGTTAACAGGTTCGAACTATAGAAAATTAAAGTTCAGTGGTTAGTTGTGTAGGGTATCATATGATCCGATTGTAACCCTCTGCTCACTGGATACCCTTAAGTTGTATTCCACCAATGCCGAAGCTTGTACAAATTGCCCAGTTATCAAATCCAACATTTTCTCAGTGTATACATCGCGCTTCATAGCTATGTCAATGATTTCACCACGTTAATGTGTTTCAAAAAAAGTCTTCTCTTATAATGAATAACAAAATGTCATGAATTAAGCTATACTTAAAATTTACATTTATTCAACATTTTATGAATGCAACAAGAAGCAAAAAAAAAAAAAACAAAAGGTCTGATGGTAAAAACCAACAAAAACAACGAATTATTTGTGTCCACTTTAAGAGATGCAACAATTTTTGCATATTTTACTCTAAATAAATTTGTTAACAACAATTGTTTCAGGGCAATGAAAAAAACAAAAAATCAACCAAAATGGCTTGCGGTCGTTTATTTGTTCACTGCACTTCATACGTTTCGTTCTCCTCATCCCGACCAGTGTTGGGCGGATATATTGATTTTGAATGAACTCTGGCTTGCTTGCAACATCCGAACACTCTTACCAATATGGAGTTTTATTATTGTTGCTGTGGCTGTTGTTCTTGTTGTTGTTGTTGTCATCGTCTGCCTTAACAACTCCATTGCAAAGAGGAGTGCAATTTATATTGTGCCATGACACCCATAAATTCAGAGCTAAATGACATTGAACTCGGCTGGCCAAGAAGATGTCTGAGTGAAGAAAGCCAGCCATAGAAAACAAAAGACTCTCTGTAACGTCTTCCAATGGCCACAACACTTCTTTCACATCGTTAAATCGAATAGACGCTCCCAAAATGTCTTATTGTTTTCGGAGGACAACGGCGATGACGACGAAGGCGAAGCAAATGTTTTGCAAGTTTTCAGAAATTCTTCTTTTCGAGCAGAAATTTAAATGAAATGAATTTCTGTAGTGCTGGGTGCTGGGTTATAGCACTCAATATGCGATTGCCAAATAATGTGACATTTTTGCATTAATTTGTTATAAGTTTACAACAGTAACAATAACAACAAAAAGAACAACAACAATGAATGTTATGTTGTTGTTGTTGTTCTTTGGATAAAATAACAATGACATCAAACAACAATTCCTAAGAAATAAACTGAACTTGCTTTGCATACCAAGCAACAAGCCACAGAGACAACAACCAACAGCCAATGAATGACCGGACCAGACTTTTTTCTAAATACAAACATCCCGACATTTCTGGCCAGACCATAAGCCACAATAAGCTAATGATTTCAATAAAAATACACAAAGCAAACGGAGATGTCCCCTCGCCTCTTCAATAAAACAGGATCTCGCCGCCCCTTGGGAATTTGGAAAACAAGGAACAAGAATCGACAGGAAAGCGACGTTTTTTTGAGATTAAGACATCATGACTTGTTTTCGATCACAATGCAGACAAGTGAATGAAATATTTGCATGAGCATCAGTATGAGCTGTTCCAACCACAGTCGACAATTCCAACTCGAGTCCCATCCGTGGTCATCATCGTCTGTCCATCTCTGTCTCTTGTGCTATTCAAATGAGACAAAATTCCTGATAAAAATTTACATAAAAGCATACATTTGGCTAATCATTTTCCAACAACAATAACAACACAAAAGCCTGTAATAAATTTTGTTTTGGAGAAAATAAGCTCAATGCAATTGATTTTATGTTTCATGTCGAATTTTTTGGTTGACCACATTGGACATTGTGAGGAAATGTCGCCACTCTATCTATTTTGTACCTCCTCCAGAAATGGACAACATTTTTAAATTTGATAATTTAAAATGTACAATGATGTACAAATTTGAATCAATATTTGCACATACTAATTTTTTACGAAGTCTTTATCATTTCCGAATATTAACCTTTTGATTCGCTATTTATGGTAATTCACCGGATTCAGTCCAAACTATTTAAAATTGTTATAATCGGGTGTACCTTTATCAAACATAAACGATAAATGTACAGCAGAATTGACTTCACGTAAACTCCGACTCCGAAGACCCAAAAAGGAGAAAACTGGAATGCATATGCTAGGGTACATGTTCACTAAACATGTCATAGACTTAGGGTAGCATTTACTGAAATGTTCTAACTAGTCTGATCTATAGTAGAAGTATACTGACCTATTTCCTGTTGTCGAATTATGAATCGCCCATCAAAAACTTGTAATTTAAAAAAAAAAAACAACAAGCAGTTTCCTAAGCTCGACTCCGTAAGCTAATTGAAACTTCAAAGTCTCCCTTTATACATACCGAACATTTTTATTTAAAATAACTAAATTTGGCCGGGACGTATATAAGACAATTTCAAAACATGGATCCAGGATGATAATTATTATTGCGGCCAAAAAAAGGGAATGAAAGTTATATCAAAAACTGGAAATTTTCTAGTTTAGCCACCATGAACGCAGAATGCCAATTTACTTCGTCCTGACCATATATTATGGCGCTTAACGTTTACAAAGTTGAACCGATATAAATCAGTTTTTGTATGTATGTGTAGTGTCATTAGAACTCAAAATAAACCAGTGAGCGAAGCAGTATAGTTGGGCGGGGCCGATCATAAACAACTACCACAAAATTTTAACTTTCTGCTGATCTATTTTCGGATTATGGTTTTTTGGAGGGTATATTTATTCTATAAGGGTCAAATTTTGTCATGTTTCACAAAAAAGTCTTGGTTTATTTGAAATGCGATCTATTCCTCTTCTCCGTTTAAAATTTGTGATGTTCCGCTTCTGGAGCTACTAGAAAGACATACAAAAGTTTGGCCGAAAAAGTAACCGATCATAAACAAAAACAATAGACATTTTTTGACCAGAATCGGACTAACTATAGCATGTAGTTTGTTTGCAAATTATAATACAGACGGACTGAAAAGGTCGGGAACTTTATTTGGTGACTAGTCACTCAGTTTAGAAAACTGGGCTAGGAAGTTCAATGTACAGAAAATTAAGCAGTTCTTGGTATGAACTGGTGTGAACATATTGAAAGTTATTATTCATCAGTAAATCCGCAATGCCAAATTATAGCCACTTAGGAGCTAATCATTCAAAATACCGAAAATCGGGCCCCACTTTATCAAACTAGTGACCTATATAAAAACTTATATTTTTAACCACTCAACATAAACAGTTTATACAAACCCCCAATCAGTAATGTAATCGATTTTTAGTAAATTGGAGGATGAAATTATTTTCTCAGTGGGTTTGTCTGAAATTTCTGGTTCAAACCTAATATGGATTTTATGTACAAAATAATTGACTTTAATTTTAATTCCTCTTTAGGAACACCATAAACATAGTTGGACTATAAACGCTTATACAGAGCATGAGAGATTTGAGATTGTTAAGAATAAGGTAATGCCATGAATTAATCCGGCGATATCACCCAAGCTAATACTGAGGCACACTGCCGCAGTTCTTGGGGAGGCATTATGAGAACTACGATAATACAGTGATAACAACCTGGAAATATCTCTCTGCTACCCAATGATCTGAAGAATTGGATATCTGTCTGAAGCGGAAACTTTATCAACCAGCTTTACCGTGGTTCAATGTTGTATGGTATTTAGTTCTTATGAAATCATGTGGTCTATTGGCGGATATGATATCCTCTAGGTTTATGTCATTTACCGCGCAAAACGAGGGTACATCAATTTGCTCGGTCAGCGTGTCTAGACTTCTTTGTCGAATGTTGTACGACGAAGCTCATCACACTAATTCGCATGTTATGTCGCCTCTGCTGCGAAGTTAGGTTTTATTATTAACATTTGTCATAGCTAACCGATTATTTGACGGATTGGCAAGCTATGTAAAACTGTTTTTGGTTAATTCTCTGATAGCTTAGTCTTCCGTAATTCCGAGATGTATGGCGTACAATGGCTATGAAATCAGGTGGTTATTGGCGGAAATGCGGTTAGGAAGATTATATGTTTCTAGGGAAAGCTGGTTGTCGAGGTGATGTCATTTATCAGATCAGGTACCACAATGTTGTGGCCTTACCAACTATGGCAATCAACCCTAATTGTCGTAAAAAGGAGAACCATAACTTCGCTCGGTCGTCGCTAGACCCATTAAGACACGGAAGGGGCGGATTTCCGGAGCTCACGCTGACTACAAGCTTCATGTGTCAATAATGTTACTCCGTTTCATAATATACAGAGCTGCAGGACTTCTATGAAAGAAGCATATGTCCTTTTGGAAATAATGATTATACAACAAAACTACCGTTTCGATTCAGAATATCTATAATTAAGGTCGTGAAATCCCATCACGACCTTAGCAGACTGTTCTGAATCGACTGAATCGGCTATTGCCATTTCCAAAAGGAAACTTCATAATGCTTCTTTCATAGAAGTCCTGCTCTATATTTGCAAAAAAAAATCTAGTAGTCGATTTTCACAATCTTCCCTAGATGCCAATTTTTTATCATTAAAAAATTTTGCAATGCAAGAAAAATATGATAATCGCTTGGTTCCGAAGTCCGGACTGTATGGTAGATGCATTAAAACTTCCCAAACAAGCTACCGAAGTTTCTGGCGAGTTACTGTAGATGTGTGTGGCCTAGCGTTCACCTGGTGGAACACGACACCTCTCCTGTTGGTCAATTGCTATCTTCAAACGGTCTAGTTTTTGACAGTAGAGATCAGAATTTAGCGTTTGGCCATATGAAAGCAACTCATAATAAATAATCCCCTTCCAGTCCTACCAAATGCTTAGCAAACCTTCATGCCCGTTAGTCCTAGTTTGGCCACCGTTTGAGGTGCTTCACCGCTCTTTGACCACGATCGTTTTCAGACATGGTTATCGTATGTGATCCATTTCTCATCTCCAGTCATCATCCCTTTAAGAAATGGGTCTATCTCATACCGTTGGGCCAAGGCTTCGCAGATGAAAGTTCGATCCATCCTATTTTTTTTTCTGTTAACCCAAACATCGAGCTTCTTTTTAATCCAGCTTTGTGTACATGGTTTAAAACAGTTTTATGTTCGATTTTTAGCTCCTGGTCGATGTTACGACTGCTCAAATTCCGGGTAACTTGAATCATTTCTCCGATGGTTTCCTTTTTCCCAACCTAATATCAATAAATGATACCAATCGTTATAGTAATTCGAACATACTTGTCTATATTCTAGTGGACAGCAATGGATAAGAAATGTAATGTAACATCATTACAGAAATCCAGAGAGCATGCTGAACGTGCTATAGTACAGGCTACAATCAGATACTTAATCATTAATTTTGAGTCAGACCGACTACCTGATATAAGAGTGGACATATCATGTGAAACTATGATATCGGACAGAGAGTCATGGAATAACGGAAAAATAGCACTGTTGGATGGTAGCCGGGAAAATCGGTTATTTTTATTGAAAAAAACGAGAACGAAATTTCACTTCGCCAGAACACAATACGGTCCTACAGGTGGAGGTCCAAAAAATTTTATGGCTATATCCAAATCTTAACACTTAACAAAAAAGAAATCAGTAGACAGGTCTAACATCAGCTGTGAAATCCGGAGGAGAATAATGTTGGTCAACAGATGCTACTATGGTCTGAGTAAGCAACTCAAAAGCAAGGATACCTCTCGTCAGACCAAACTCACACTATACAAGACGCTGATATTACCTGTGATGTTGTATGGATCTGAAACATGGGTACTTGCGCAGGCAGATGGGACAGCTCTTGGAGTGTTTGAGAGAAAAATTCTACGAAATATCTATAAATGAATATCGCCGTCGAATGAACCATGAGCTATACAATCTATTCTCAGACATCGACATAGTCAGATGGATCGACCTGCAGCGACTACGTTGGCTAGGCCATCTTGTGAGAATGGATGAAGATGTCTCAGCTCAAAAGGCATAAAAAAGCGAGCCAAGTGATGGTTCACGCAGAACGGGAAGGCCACCAATCCGATGGAAAGATAAAGTAGAAGACAACATCTTGGAAAATGGTCTTTCAAATTGGATGAGATGCGCCTGGAAATCTTTTTTAAGCATGAGCAACCGTTCTGTCATAAGCCAACTAAGTAAGTAGACCGACGGGTATTCTCATAGGACTTCTCAGCCTGCAGGTACATTTACACAAGATTGGATGCGAGGTGTAAAGCGTGTGGGGAATATAGCAAACGCTGGAACATTTCCTATGCTACTCCCAGCCTTTGCAAAACTTCGTACACAAATCTTGGGAAAAAGAGACTATCCACAAACGAAGTTCATATCCACGAATAGAAAAGTCTGAAGGACTTCGCTATGGCAAAGAGTTAATAGAAGTCTTGTGATGCTTTTCTTCCAACTCTCTTTCCTTTCTAAAGCGCACAACCGGCCTTTCACTGGTTTAATCGATAACGCCCTCCTTCCCATTATTGGAAATATAGTGGCGTAAACCGCCCCTCTTTTCAACCAAACCGAATTTCTTCCAGATCTATCAAAAAATCCAAATTCCTATAATTCCCCACCAATTTCTCTCTGTGCAGACAATTTGTGTATTATTTTTGGTTTGTGGTTAATAGCAAATTTTCTCACTCACTTATGTAGGCGCTACGACACAATAAAATTTTGAGACCTTAATACATACATTTGGCCATTTTTTTTTCTCAAAACGAATTGTAGAAATTGATGAGGACAGTCAGCAGCAGCAACAACAACAACAACAGTCACAACAACACTTGGATCATTACCAAGCCAAATACGATTGATTTTTGCTGCTGAAGATGACGTCAATGATGGTGATGATGACGGTCATACCGAAATTGTATAGTTACAGTCATATTGTCAACGTTCTTTTCTTCCTCTGGCTAGGAGGGGGAGGTATGGACCAAGTGGCTGTCATGGCTATGGCCACGATGAAAACTAACCAACGAAAAAGAAAAACAAAAAAGTTTATTGTCTTCTTGTCTCATTGCATTGTTTGGTGTCCATTAAAAAAACAACAGCAACAACAACATACAATTTTGTGTTCTTGGCCATGGATTAAAGAGGTCCAGCAAATCTGTTGATCATTTGTTTAAATATGCGGCAAAAAGACAACTCTTAACATTCAAAACATTCATATCCAACAGCCAGCCAGTAACAACAACAACAGGGAAACCATCATCAGCAGCAGCAGTTATAGCCAAAAACAAACGAACATTGCACGTTTAACAATTCAATTTATTTGCACAATCAGACAGCCAACCAACCAGCCAGTGGGACAGACAAACACCCTCCCATCCATGGCAGGGTAGGTAGAAAGAATCAGCATCAACAACCGAACAAAATAAAACTTTAACGAACATAAAATTGCGAGAATTTTGAAATTTCTTCAGAAACAAACAAACGGACAACACGACAATATCATGCTTTATGCCGGACCAATGTGTCCACCACACACTCTATGATTTTCGAACCGCTACTGCCTCTCTCTCCGCTGTATGTATTTTCATGGGTACAATGTCACATCGTTGGTTGTACTCCATCCGAACAATTTAGCATGAAGAATAACAAGAAAAATTTTAAATTAAAATTTTTGAAATTTTCAGTAAACACAATCGTTTTGGAGGACCAGCAGCTACGGACGAACGAATGGATCAGACAATCGGCAACGATAAACATAAATAATAAAATATACCACAAAATATTGGTTTTGATGATTTTAATGGCTGTCCAATGGTCACTCTCTCGCTCTCTCCAGTGTTTCGTTCGTTTTCCAATATCAGTTATAAGTTTGAATATATTTTGCTAACGCTGCCCTTTTGGCTGACTCGCTGTCTGTCTGCCCTGCTGTTATGCATGATGACATAGAAATTTCCATTTAAAACAATGGTCCAAATGTCATTTGACATTGTCTGGCAAAAATGATGATCCCTTAGATCGCAACGATTTTTCCTTAGAATTGTTTGCATAAAATTCAAAAGGCAATAAACAATATTGCTGTCCTTTTGTGTCTGACATAGTCGGGCAATTAGAAACAAATCATTTCAGCGCCAAATTCACTGATTGCTGGAACGTCTCAAAATTGCAGATAGCATCTAATTTGTTGAAAAAATATATTTTTGAAAATTTCGAATTTTATTTTAAATGATTTTAAAAAGTTTTTTTTTTTTGTGGAAGACATAAGGAATTCTCATTTAGGGTTTCTGCTGTGGGACCTCAAGAAACTCCATTTATATAAAATGGTAAAATTTGATGGATAATAGGCGTCCGAAAAATATCTATGCGATAAGTAGACAATGTCAATGTGAACCCCTATCCCACCAGATTCATCGAAAATATTGCAAAGAAACAAATTACCAGACTACGACATGGCTGACAATATATCTCATAATTCAAAAATCGCGATTTTTTAATTAATAATGCAGAATTGTTCGCTTTATCAGACTTCATGTCGTGTAAAAAATTCCCTCACAACCATGTTGTCTTGTATTATAGCTTTGTGTGGCCCGTGGAGTTTGTAAATCCGCGAAATATTCGTCATAGACCAATCTTTTAGTATACTGCATATAAGACTGGCCAATGAAGACCCCTAATGTTTAAATGTTCGTGACTTTCGGTCGTAATTGTGGCCTCTAGAGCGACAAGAAAAAAAGACAAAAATAATATTTTGTGGTCCATTTAATCCCTTTAAGTATTTAGTTAAAATTTAGGGGAGGTTATAGAAGAGGTTATTTTTGTCTGATTGATTTTGATTACCCGAAAGTCACGAAATTTTACACAGACAAAGAGGTCTGGTCAGGAAATAAGCATGCCTGTTTGATGAAGATCGATCAATATTTAGCGAGTCAAATGGACCCAGCATTTTGCGTGAAAGATTTTCCATGAGGTTCCGGATATGGTCAAAGATAAAGCCAATCATTTTCTACTACGAAGTCCAGATAATTTTTTGGCGGTGAAATAGACCGAAAAGTTTATTTTGTCTGGTTTTCTAGTCGCTCAAGACACCACAATTATAAGCCGAACATCAAAATTTGTCCATGGGGAGGCGAGGCCAATATTTAGCATAATTCCGAACAGAGGAACTATTATCCTCTAATCGGTCAAGGGAGTGCAACAGTCGCGAAATATTACCTAGGCTTGGAATATAGGTCCGCAGCCACTTACAGTTCAGTGATAGTTGTGTAGGGTATCATATGTTTTGATCTATGATGATCTTGCAGAAAATGAGGAAGTGCAACAAATACTTGCTATACGACTGTGAGCCACTAAATGGATATACCAAAACTAGAATTTTTCTATTCGTATTTTTTTGAATTTTTCAGATATTTTCCATTATCTACACAGGGATTTTTCGGTTTCCAGCTGCCCTTTCCAGCCTAAGTTCGATTGTTGGGAGATGGCTTTGATATACCAAATTTACGAGCTGTTACCGCTCGCCGGCGACCCATTATGTCGATGTCGTCGGCGTAGACAAGTAACATATGCTGTTTGGTGTACAGAGAGCTATTTCTATTCACATTTGCATATCGTATGACTTTTTCCAGCAGGATGTTAAACAGGTTACATGACATAGTGTATCCTTGCCTGATTCCTCGTTCGGTATTGAAGGGCTCCGATAGGTTATTTCTTATTTTAACTGCTGCCTTGTACCAGTTAAAGTCGAGCCTGGATTATTTTAATCTCGGCTTATGGAACAACCGTTCTGTCATAAGCCAGCTAAGTAAGAAAATCATATAAAAGCGAGCCAAGATATGTTTCACGCAAAAGGGGAAGGCCACGAATCCGAGGGAATGATCAAGTAGAAGTCAACATCTCGGAAAATGGTTTTCAAATTGGATGAGATGTGCATAAGACCGACGCGCCTGGAATTTTTTTAAGCTCGGCTTATGGAACAATCGTTCTTTCATAAGCCAGCTATGTAAGTAAGTAGACCGACAGGCATTCTCACAGGACTTCTCAGCCTGCAGGTATATTTACACAAGATTGGATGCAAGGTGTAAAGCATGTGGGTATGATAGCAAACGCTGGAACATTTCCTATGCCACTCCCAGCCTTTGCAAAACTTCGTACACAAATTTTGGGAAAAAAGACTATTCACAATCGATGTAAGGAGATGTGAGTAGAAAAGTCTGAAGGCCTTCGCTAGAGCAACAAATGAATACAAGTGCACAACTCGTCTTTCACTGGTTTTAGCCATAACGCCCTCCCTCCCACTATTGGAAATATAGTGGCGTAAACCTGCTGCCTTGTACCAGTTAAAGTTATCCCGAAAAGCCGTATTAATTTTGCAGGAATGCCGAACGCAGGTGACTTTAAACACCTCTGAACGGATAGGACTGTCGAATGCGACTTTATAGTCGACGAATAGGCGGAATGTGTCGTTGTGGTTTTTGTGGGTCTTTTCCAGGATTTGGCGCAGTGTGGAAATCTAGTGTATGGTAGGTTTGCCAGGTCTGACCATTGGCTTCAGTTTTCCACACATTACGCTGGATAGCACTTTATTTGCGATGAGAAGAAGATTTATTGCTCTATAGTTGCAAATATTGGCTTAAGCTGAGGTTCCAATCGTTGGGCAGGCATTCCTCTAGTCAAATTGTACAAATCAGCTGGTGCATGCTCCTGGCCTGCATCTGACCACCGGTCTTGAATAGTTCGGCTGGTAGCCCATCGGCCCCTGCTGCTTTATTATTCTTCAGCCGATAATTGCTATTCTGACCGTCATCTCTTATTACTTCTGCGGTATCTTCTTCGCCGCTACTATTTCATACAAGAAGCTTTGAAGAATGCTCCTTCCAGATCCTCAACACGCTATCTGTGCCTGTTAACAGGTTTTCTTCTTCATTACTACAGGAAGATGTATCTACACCAAAACCTTCGGTTTAATGTTTTACTCGATGATAATGTTTTTAATAAAATAATAAAATTTCCGGATATCATTGTGACTCCTGTACATCTCGATTTGTCCACATTTTTCATGTTCATTCTCTTTTTTTTTTTTTTTTTTGAAAATAAGCTTCTCCTTTCTCCCGATAATTCTATCTCACATTGGGTGTTGCAGGGTTGCAATATACGCTGCCATTTTCACCTATGTAGCATTACGATACTCCTGATCGTACCATGGGATTCTTGATGGAAGTGTTGATTTTGCTGCAGTTTTTAGGGAGTGGGCAATTCTTTGCCATTGTGCTTATATACTATTATCGGGAAAGAAGTGAGTGGAGTAGGCTTTTGCTACCTGTTGTGTTTGCAGCTTTTCGACGACGAGTATCCGTGTTACATTAGATCGCACCTTTGCTGCTACATTAAAACGAATGCGAACCTTGACTGCTACAAGGTGATGTTCCAAATCGACTTTTAACGACTTTTAATGTCATGGCCATGCAGCGGTCATATGCTGTTTCTAGGCGCTCGTGAAATATGTCTTTGTCTTCCATCGAATCATGAGCGCAAATAAGACTGATGTAGAAGAACTTTGCTTTTATATGGATTAAAGCAATTCACTAGTCTACTGGAGTGAATCTGTATTTCATTCTCCTGTTAACCATAAATCCGCAGTCAAATTCATGACTCGTTTCATGACAGCAGCTTAAATGTCTGATTTACTTACGCCTACCCCTTTCCATTACATTTCCTGTAAGGTAATAATATCGGCCTTGTACTTCTTGAGTACATCCGCCCCACATTCCAATTGCAGATTCACAGATTGTGATCCTTTACACGTTTGCAGGGGTCGTTAAAATTAGGGGGTTTGGTTTTCTGTTCTGTTCCTTTTTCATAGTTAGTGGATTTTCTGAGGGTGGGCTACTAACCCATTTTTTATAGTTCTTATAGGTGAACTCGCAGCACATATCAGCACACTATTTTAACAGGATTTGAAAATTTTGAAATTTGAAATGTCCACAATGATATTATTGTACCTACTAACCCGGCGTCACAACCCATTTTTTTATAGTTCTCGCGGAACATATCAGCATACTATTTAAACGAGTTTTGAAAATTAGCTACCTCAGGTGACACCGCGATATAAACCTTAGCTTTGCCATGTTAATCCCAATCAGATCCGTTGCTTGGTATCGTCACCCTATATATTTTCGTCCGATTTTGTATGTAATTGGAGCACTAACCTTATATGATAAGTGTTATATAGACCAAATTTAGCATAGCGTACTGAATTGAGTCTAGAATTAAGTGTGTTAAGTTTCATTGAAACCGGATCATATTCGTCCGATTTTATGTATGATTCACCAAACTCCGATATATATATATATATACAGCGTCCTATATATATATATATATATATGTAGGTGTGTAATCGGCTTAGATTTACATTATGTATAGGAGTTATATATATGTTCGTCCGATTTAATTTCCGATTAAGACGAATAACAAGATGTGTTGAGTCTCTAGAATCATGTCTGCTAAGCTCCCATAAATATTTTCGTGAACTAAACGCCCATGCTTTGTCCGATTCAGACGAATACCGTACCATTTAGCTCCTATTTCGATCAGCCACATACTACGACATAGAAAATAGTCAAAGGTTTCAACTACCGTTTGCTGTTACTGAATTAACCCCTTTAATAACAGCATGTCAATCCTTAATTGGTTTTAAAAATTATCCATTCCATATCAGTAGTGTCAAGCCAATATATGAGTACATACATACATTTTTTATTGAAAATTATTATTTGTTTTTTCTTTTTTCTTTGTATTTTCTGTTTTGCAAAATCGATTTATTATTAAATCCATTGTCTGTGGATTTGACGAGAAGCATCAATAACAGAACAAAAAAAAAAAAAGAAAAAAAAAAACCAATTAAAAACGTATTCATAATGCGAGTATGTACGATTATATGCGGACTAACTGAATATGGCGTTCGACCATAATAATGGCTGTCGCTTAGTCCGTCCGTCCATCCATCCATTCATCCAATATGATTGTATGGATGTATGAATTTATGAAACGAACAAACACCAATTATCATCAATGCCATACTGGAAGGGAAGAGCCGGAGTCAATGATACGGGCACTGAAATACCACCATGCGACAGTAACAGCAGTACTACGTGGGGTGAATGCTGAGGTATTTCGAGGTTTGAAGGACAGTCTGCTTTTGTTGATAATCGAAGTGGGGGGACACGTCCATACCCAATGTAAATGTTTTTTTTTTTTTCAGATTGCTTATTGGTTGACATTTTTGTGGTAATAATAGTAACAGCAGCAGCAACAACAACAATGACAACTTTTCAAAAAAAAAAAAATGTTTTGAATGATGTGGGAATTTTTATTTAGTATCACCTCTATGTATGGAATTGGATTATGAGTTGCACCACCAGTTAAAGTTCATGTTTGGTGTGTGCAGGAATTTGGATTTAGGTACCCTTATTTATAATTATTTTTAATTGGGAAATATTTTTAATATTTTAAAGGTTGCCAGATCGAAAGAAAATGGCGAAGATTTAAAAGCTGTAATTAAAAAGCATGGCTTTCGGGGTTCGATCCAAAGTCTAGTTTCTTCGTTGGAAGTACCTCCTATCTACAGATTGATTTATGTCTAAAAAACAGTGGAAGAAGTCGAGATCCGATCCAAAGTCCAGTTTGGATCGGACCAAAGTCCAGATGAAACCATTGAAAGGAGTCACCTTCTATAGAGCACCATGATCCCTCCTTTTAATGAGGATGGTGAGAGGTTTTGTGTTGGTAAAATAAGGGCCCCATGTCTACGAGGCTATGGAATTTTACATGTCAAGAAAGGACCATGCTGGATACTCTACTAATAGAGGACTGTTCGTATATAGGGGTCAGCCAAAACAATTCACTTTCTCGGGTCATATATTTACAGATGACCGGTTTGGGCTACATGTTCATAGAGGGCGGTAATGGGGTATCTATCTACAGAAGGCAGTGAATGGTCTTCTGTCGAAAGCATGTTTTAAAGTAAATTGTCCCCTGTCGATAGTGGATCTGTTCATAAAGCACCGTGAATCGTTCCCTCTCGACAGTAAGTCCATAAAGGATCATGAATCGTTCCATGTCGATAGTGCATCTCGAAAGGTCATCTGTTTATAAAGACTCCCGAAAGGCCGTCAGCCTATGGAGGTCAGTAAAGGCCGTTTATCTATGGTGGAACTTTAAAGATCCTTTGTCTACGGAGGGTCACGAATAGTCACATTTTTATGAAAACCAATGAAGGTCCCTCTATAGATTATTGTGAAGTGTTCTGTGTCTATAGCGGACCGTGACGTGCCCTCTGTATATAGGGGACCGTAAAGGGTATTCTCTCTATAGTGGATCGTAAAGGGTACTCTGTATATAGGGGACCTTGAAGGATCTTCTGCTTATAGAGGATCGTAAAGGTTATTATGTATATAGAGGACAATGAAGGGTCCTCTGTCTATAGAGGACTGTGAAGAGGACCATGAAAGGTTCTCTGTCTATAGAGGGAAGTGGGAGGTCCTCTGGGAATAGAGGGCCTTGAAGGACCCTCAGTCAATAGAGTACCTCTGCCAATAGAGGGCGGTGAAGGGTCATATATCAATAGAGTACCGTGCAGGTTCCCCTGTCATTAAAGGGCGTGAAGGTTCATATGTTAATAGAAGGGTTTCCTTTAGAAAATGGCTCTCTATCTGTAGGGGCTCTCTATATGAGGGGTGCTTTGCCTATAGATGACCATTAGAAATTTTCTATCTATAGATGACTGTCTATAGCGGACTGTGAGGGGTTATCTGTATATATATGAAGAACTGTAAAAGGTATCTTCTATGAAGGATATGTCTATAGAGGGACGTGAATGGCTCTCTGTTAATAGAGGACCGTGAATGGATCTCCGTTATTAGATGATTGTGAAGACACCATTCTCAATAGAGGACCGTGATGGATCCTCTGACAACAGAAGGGTTTGTCCTTTGGATGATAGTGTGAGGTTCTCTGCCTGCGCAGGGCAGGGAAGGGCCTACTATCTGTATGGTCTCTCCATATGGGGGGTACTCTGTATATAGATGACCGCGAAGCATTTTATGTCTACAGAGCACTGTCTATAATGGACTGTGAGAGGGGTTTTCTATCGATAGAGGACAATAAAATGACCTCTGACTATGGAAGACGATAAAATTACCTATGTTTATAGAGGACTTTAAAAGAGCATCTTCTATGGAGGATAGTAAAGGGTTATATGTCTATAGACTACCACGAATAACTTTCTGTATATATTAGACTTTGAGGTGTTATCTGTCTTTGGAGAGTCTCTTATGGTCCGTTATTTACAGAAGGATCCTCTGCCTATTAAGGACCTGGACGGTCCTATTACTATAGAGAACCTTCATTGCTTAATTCTAGACCGTAAAGGATACACTATGTATAGATGACGGTAGAAGTCCGTTGTTAGATTGAAGGGTCTTTTATTGATACAAGTTTTGATACAAATATATAAATTTTTTATACTTCGAAGACTTCATAATCTCTAAAAGACCCTGAATGATAGTCAGACTTTTAGAGGACATCTAACGGCCTTACAAGAACAATTAAAAGCCCTTCTGTCTATAGGAGTCCTATCTGTGGAAGATATCCTTATCAATTCCCCAAGGCATAAACGTCCGGAATGATTTTATCTGGCAGCTCTACACTGTCTCCTACCAGCACCTTCTACACATAAACATATTACTAAATATATGCATGTACGAACATACATGTAAGTGGTGTTTCTACTCATGTTCTTTTTTGTTGGTTTTGTAATTTTTCATTTATCTCATAAAAGGCATCAAATGACAATAAATGGTCATAAACACAAATTTAAAAATTAATTCATCATTATTAAGATGTCACTAACAAAACCGAACAGCCGCCGTTGACATTTTCGTCTGAGTGTGTGTGTATGCCCACACTGTGGCATAGTAAACCCTTACTCCCCTACCCCTCATCCTCGTACTCACCCTGTCCATAGTTTTATGGTTATTAAATGGATAGTTAACACAGTCAAACAGTCAATTGAAAGAATAACAACATTATGCCTGGCACCAGTACCAGCAGCAACAACAACAGCACCAACAACAAAAGCAAACTGACAAAATTACAATTGACAGTAACAAGGACATTAATGTGAAACTGTGCGAGAATATCATCTCATATCATTATGGCCATGATGGACAGAAGAGACACCTGCAGGTGTTTTGCTCGTCTGCTTGCTTGCAAATGAAATGAAAAAAAAAATCAATTGCAAGCAACAATAATTGATGATATTTTTCCGTTTTGAAAATCGATTATTGAATTCTAAGAATTTCATGTTTCTGGAGTATTTAAAATGGGTTGAAGTATGATATGTATTGAAAACATTCACATGAGACATTTCATTTCCAAAAAATTGTGGTTTTGATGTCAACAACAATCCTTTTTCTAAAACATGGGAACAATATATAATAATAGTATGATGGTTGAAATCCAAATATTATAATGTTTAATTTATCATTTCTTTTGAAGCTATGTACCTATGCCTCTATATGAACCTAATTATATTCATTGTGGAAATATCTTGATAGAACATGTTCACAAATTTCTAATGAAATTTGCTCCAGGATTCCATTAAACGAAATATATAGAAGCCTTTGGATAGACACAAACTTATGCACTTTCTTTCCAAATAATTTTTAAAATACCTTTAGAATTTCTGAAGATTTTTTCATACTGTTGTCCCAAAAAATCGGTTATCAATTTGTATTAATTTAATTTTGTTCAAAAGATTGCAAATTAAAACAAATGAAAATAAAATAAATGTTCAAATTTTTATACTTAAAAATATTTAATCAAAAACTTCACAGAAAAGATAACTCAAAGTTAGTTACTTAGCCCAGGTTGCGTTAGCTCGTACTGATACGATATGTCTGACCCTATTTGAGATTTTGAGTTCTATATGGCATAAGTAGTAGTATTTGCCTTTTAACTTAAAATGGGCTCCCAATATTACATCCTCGAAGAGTTGTCAATACACATGAAATATTCAAAAATCTTAAATCAATTAATGATCTTCTGTCAAAGCGGATCTTGAAGAGTATGGCCGTTCGTCTATGCTAGACCTTTAAAGATCCTGTGACTACAGTGGAACAGAATGGTCCTATGCTAATTGACGATTGATCCTTTATAAATGGTTGTGTATTGTCTTGTGTCTATAGGCGATCGTGATAGATCCTCTGTCTATAGAGGACCGTAAATGGCTCTCTGTCAATAAAGGAATTTGAAGAGTTGTATGTCAATACAGAGCCGTGAAGGATCCTCTGTCAACAGAGGACCATTAAGAATTCTTTGTCTATAAAAGATAGTCAAGTGTTCTCTGTGTGAAGAGTTCTATACCTACAGCTAACAGTGAAGGACCTTCTGTCCAAAGAAGTCAGTTAAAGGCTTCCATTATCGCGGAGTTTTTAAAATCTCCAACATTTTTAAATCAAATATTTAAAATATTATAAATCTGTTGGAACCTTTGCATTTTCAAATTACAACAACTACGGTGAGGATTGCGGCTAAAACCTTCAAATCATTTTCTGTGATTTGAACAGACAATGGACGTGAATAAATTTTGAGCCGTGTTGCAAATGGAATGATAAATATAACACTAGATTATCGGAACGATTGTCATATGCCGACATATATATAACCGCAGCCTATGGTTTCGGAGCTTTACGAAATTCTTGTCTAGTGAGGAGGTGGAGCATATTTTATTAAATTTTTAATATTTCAAAATTATAACAGTTTGTCATGATTTAGATTAGGCGAGTTTACTTGCGGCTAGTCTTTGTTTGTAGGAGAGAGGGGCAAGGGGAATAGAAATAAAAAAAAATTGCTTGTACCGACAATTTTCTGGCAATTCGTTTTGTGTATTTCGTATTTGTTGATATTTTATATATATTTAAATTTGAAAAAACAACAAATAGAAAAATATTTTGGAAACCGAATTGCCTTGTATAGACGCATGAAGCAAGTTCAAAATAGAACGACAAGAATTGCCGCAAGTAAACTCGCCTAATCTAAATCAGGACTTTATGGAGAAGGTACCAGAGAAGGTAAATTTTTCACCGATAAATCTATATTTAGTACAAATATTAAAGTCTGTCATGGATTTACTATTCGCTTTATATAAAGTGGGCCACACACCTCAAACATGTGCGTTCGATCGGTGTGAAGCTCCTAGCACACACACGTCAAACGGATCCATTAAACTTAATTTCATATTTATTTTTGAAGCGTGAAGATGGACCGCGATAGTAATGACGGAAAAAAGACGAAATACTTTTATTTAATATAAATGTATTAAATATTTTTATTTTATTCCGGGAAAAAACATTTTTATTTGCCACACAGTAGAATATGTGTAAAAACATCAAAAAATCTTCCAAATGCATATGTATTGCATTTGTCCGCTGATCCGCACTCCACGAAATTTCTCAACAAATGAGAAAATATCCACACACCAGGCCACAGACGACAAACATGTGCGCGTCGCACAACGACAAATTAAACATTTTTAATTTCTTTCGATCGGTGTGCGCACCGGCAAATCGGTGTGAACACCGTACCACACACGTCAATCATTGCTTCGATTAACACCGATCGAACGCATATGTTTGACGTGTGTGGGCCACTTAAGGTAGATGTTCTTTTATCAAACAGCTTACCATTTGAGGACCACAAGAATTTGTACTATTGAGCCCATCATTGGACATAATGTAGTTTTTGTAAAAGTATTGCGGTTTGCAAAGTATAGATGAAACCGGACATTTCATTCGCTTCATATTAAATTTAAAAAGGATCAAAATGTTCAACAGTGGATTTGAACTCGATCTAGGCTTTGCAATAATATTACGAAGTGCATGAAATTTGGATATTCAGTTCGCTTCATATGAGATTTACAAATTTTCAAAATGTTGACCCTTTGTGGGTTAGGTACCGGAAGTTGTGCACTATTAAGTCCTATCTTCAAACATCTATCTTTGGTTAAAATATTAGAATGCCCAATGTTTGACTCTGTTCGCATGATTATATTAACATATAATTAATTTTCAACACAATTTTGATAATTTTGGGGGAGGTATTGGACAAATAATCCCCATCTTCGAACTTTTGAAAACAATTTACGATTTACACAGTTTGGAACAAATCGAACATTCAATTCGCTTAATATTGGAATTCTAAATATTGAATATTTTGACCCTTTATGGGAAGATTCAATAAGAAGTGGACCAATGGATACCATATTCAGATTTGATCAATATTCTCTATCTTCGTACTGACTTTAAGTTTGGAAAAAATATTACCTAAACTGGAGGGAACTCTATATAAAAACATGGATCTACGAAGAGGTATTCTATCATCCAATAATCCGAATAAGCACATGAATTGGAAAATAAGGGTATGGGTATCAAAATAGCGATATATTGCGGCTGTAAATTATATTTCCATTGGAAAATACTATAAAAGTCAGACATTGACAGAAATGTACATGCAATGCAACTACTAATTTATATATGGTATTGGGAATGGGATATATCGCTTAAATGATCAGGCTTTTGGGCACGAATTTTTTTCTTACAAAAAATTATTAATATTGGTCCTCTGTTTAGGGTCGGGTCCAACACTTAACTAAATTATAAGTCTTCGCTAAAAATATATCACTTTTCAGTAGGCAGAGTATATATCTTCCGTAACACCAACTGACACCGTTTTACTTGTTCATTTATTTGTTAGCTATTGTCGGTTTTATATTAGACAATCTCGGTCTATTTAACCAAAAATAAACAGGTTAACCGTCTTTTAGTTCGAATATTTTATATATTTTAATATAAGTTGGACCTTCAAACTGAATTGATCGGAGCATTCAAATCAGGACTATGTTATTGTAATTTTCTCTTCCACAGAATCTTAGAAAAAAAAAATCACGTGCAACCTAATGTCAAATTGCAGCAACTTTATCCTCGAACGACTATTGATTTGTGTCTTTAACAATTTGAATGGAAGTTTTGCTGTTGACGTAGACATTATCACTTACGTACAATTAAAGGAGATCTTCGAGAGTTAATATTGTCCTGAAACTGTTCTCGTACAAGAGCATCCAACACGGATTATAAAAAAAATAATTTAAAATATTTCTATTCATTCCATTTTTTAATATGAAAAGTCCAGTAACCCCGCCTGACCATAAACCGTGTCAAATAGTTACACGCCTTTTCAACATATACTCCGGGAACCAGATGCTACAATTTTGATTTTGATTGACGAGCCACTCTGTCAAGATCATTTTCGATAGAGTTCCTGATAGTTTTTATGCATATCAATGACATACTAAGCAACGACAAGACGTTGTTGGTAAGTTCTGGAAATACCTGAACTTTTTAAGACGAGAGACCAAAGTTGAATGGACATACCTGGGTTTTCATCATACCTTTCTTCTTCAGTCGCAATATTCTTATTTACATTGAAGCGATGTGCACTAGTTTTATTTTATGCAACAGACCTATTACAGTACGTTTACATTTAACCGGATCTTGTTAACCCAGTGGGTTTCAATTGTCAATTCCTTTGTATATATGTCAAATAAATCCTCATAAAGTAGGTTAACCTGGTAAAAAGTTCTAATGTATATGCCGTTTTATTTAAAATAGATTAATTAAAAAATTGGCAAGTAGGGTAAAATTGTGGTATGAAGAGCGTTTCTTTGAAATAAATGCATAAACGTCAAAATCTCTGTGGACTTTATTGGATTCGGTAAAAACCAATAAATAGATCATAAGGCGACCAGATGTTGAAAACGAAAATAGATGACACTAACAAAAAATAAATTAGTTAAACAGCCATGTAGTCAAAAATTTTTCAATAATAAACCAGTAAGAAAAGTTCAAAAGTCGGGCGGTGTCGACTATATGATACCCTTCACCACTTTGGGTACATACAAGAGATGTTAATATCTGAAATATCCTGTAGATAGAACACACATAGAATCTTTGGAGGACAATTGAGATGGAATCGGGCGAATCATTGAAAGTGTGCTATCTAGAAAGATATTTGAACCAATTGAAAACAACTATACACATGCCATTCTCAAATCAATGGAAAATTGAATGTCAAACGGGCTGACATGGATTCTTTGGTGTACCATTTGTATGAAATCGAGTAAAATCATGTATGAGACCTATATAAACACATGAATCTAATTGAGCAACCGTCGCATACATCATTTAATTTTTTGTTATCACTCTATATTCAACTTAATACCTTCTGCCAAATTTCGTGTAAATCGAACCATTTACATAAAATCGAACGAAAATATATATAAGACCTATATCAAAATCTGAACCGATTTCAATAAACCTTATCACACATCATTTTTGCCTCAATTCCATTGGATATGATAAAATTTTGCTCAATCGGACAAATATTGGGATTTGGTGTATCAATCACCAAAAAAAAAAAAAAAAAAAAAAAAATCGGACGAAACTATATGTGGGAGCTATATGTAAATCTGAACCGATCCCAATAAAACTTCGCGTATATAAGTATGGACCTGATGCAGTGCTCTGTGCAAAATATTGTAGCAATTAAACAAATATTGGGAGTTTTGTGTATCATTTACATAAAATCGGACGAAACTATATATGGGAATTATATCTAAGAAATTAAAAATTTTTAATTTTTCAATAGGGCTCGTCCTGGTGTGTGGATATTTTCTCATTTATTGCGAAATTTCGTGGAGTGCGGATCAGCGGACAATGTCAAACATATGCAAAAAGACGTTTTGTAAGTTTTTTTTTGATGTTTTTTACACATATTCTACAGTGTGGCAAATAAAAATGTTTTTCCCGGAAAAAATAAAAGTATTTAATAAATTTATATTAAATAATAATATTAGGTCTTTTTTTCCGTCATCACTATCGCTGTCCATCTTAACGCTTCAAAAATAAATACGAAATGAAGTTTTGTGGATCCGTTTGACGTGTGTGGGCTAGAAGCTTCACACCGATCGAATGCACATGTTTGACGTGTGTGGCCCACTTAAATCGACTCTACACGACAAGCACTACAAAATATTCTTTATACGACGTAAAACAAAAAAGGTTTAAGGTTTAAAAAGGCTTAAAATACAGATGACAAAATATGACGATTATTGAAATAGATGACAGATAGAGAACACATATTTTATAGATGACAGCCAGTTAAAATAGGCGATTGTCCTCTAAAAACAGGAAACCTTAATTAAAAATTAAACACCTTTACTTTTCCCTGATTTTTTTATAATAAAAAAAAATTACCCATAACTTGAAATTAATTCCACTATTTTATTCTGTAATACTTTTTTATATATTTTATAAATATTTCTTATTCGAGGATTGTGATTTATGGTATTTGAAATGAATCTTTCTAAAGGACATGAGTTTTGCCGCAAAATAAATTATCGCCGACGGCAAATACTCATCATGGTTTCATATTAATTTTCTATATGCATACCCACATATACATTTATTTCATATATAACAACATTGCTTTAAAAAATAATTTTTCACAACTTTAAATAATACATGTACTTTTAGTCATATTTCATTTCATCCAAAAACAAAAATTTAATTGCCAACAGCAATTGTAATGCCGTCTCCATTGTTATTAAATACGATATTTAATTCATTATTTATGGTATTTTGTGCTCTTTTATGCGCTTAATTAAACAATTAAATTTAATTACGGTTAATATGGTTCTAATTGCAGTATTTCCTCCTGCCAATTTTTGTTCTCCAACGAGAAGTTAACGACCAACGCCAGCAGGCACCATCAACACCACCATCACCACCCTTTAAATTGAGGGTCCCGATGAGAGAGCGTTTGGTAATTGTGTTGGCTAAAATGAGATGGCAATTGTTTATGTATTACATAATTGTGTAATGATTGTGAGTGGAAGAAAAAATAAAACACAAAAAATAATAATAATGTCCCCCTTAGTTGATGTGGAGTAAATATTTAATATGGCATGACCACCACCACTTTGCTTTTTCCTTTTTGGACCTTGCTTCGCTCGGATGTTAGATTACTTTTTTTTGGGTCATTTGTAGATTGAAATTTTGAAAGGAAGAAAAATAAGAGCAACCACAAAATTCGTTAAATTGCTACCAGACATGGCTATAATTACGTATAGCAACAACAATAGTATCTAGCGTGGACTTGATATCCTTTAAGGATATCATCGTGTTGGATGTGTGTTTGTGCCAAGCCAAAGAGGGACAATTGAGCGGAAATAAAAATTACTGAAAATAAAATTCAACATTTATAGTTCTCCGCTTGTTAAGATATCCCATGAAAGACATCGACAGATATACCAAATTATTGGTCCCACACATACATACATTTGTGTGTGTGTGTGTGCATGTGCTAAAGGATATTACAAAGTTTTGATTCTCTTATTTTAGCAGAAGACTTTGTATACCTTTTTACCCTGCACCCCAGTTTGGGCAACCAGGCAAACTCACCACCAGCCAAAACGACAGAATGTCTCCTTTACAAGTTTTTACCCCTGCTAAGTATAGAGAATACACGGCCCAAGCCTGCGCATATCCTTCTTTGGAAAGTGGGGAATATTCAATTCTCAGAAACATAATTTCAATACACACACCAAGTTTTAAATTCACCACCACAAAGCGCCTGCGCCAAAATTGGAAAAAACTTTGCTACCTCAAAGGAGCAATAAGGACAACTATGTCGTCCTTCCTTTAATTTAGTATATAGACAATTTGTACAAGCTGCTTATTTGGGTGTTTGAGGGGGGTTCGATGGAAAAAATCTCGAAAAATGGCGTCTGATTTTTCTTCACACAATTTAAGTTCCAATAAAACAGTTCTTCTACTCCTTCCGCCCAAAAGGATGGCAAACGACAGACGGGAGGTATAATATAAAATAAAATTGCTTGGTAGTAGTTGTTATGTTGTTGTTATTGTGAAGTGGTTATTGCCATAGCTTCTGCTGCTGCTCCTGCCTTTGCCTCGGCTGGCATTTAGTGTAACCATACCAATATGTCCAATTGTGGAAAATAATTATAATGTAACAAATTTCCACTCACTTATAAAAATGATGGTGTTGCCCCGTTCCTACTCCTTTGGCAATGGCTGGGGGGCTTTATTGTTATGCACCCAAACACACACACACAATGTGATATACATGTATGTAAGCATGTCGGTATATAGAATGCTTGTTATCCTTTTAAATGGGTTAAATGAAATAAAATGTATGGTGGTATACTATGGCAGGATCCATGGCATTTCTGTATTGCTGTGACTATATGTAGCTATGTGTGTGTCTCTATACATACACACATTTCTTCCTTGAATGCTATTCAAGCATTGTTTTGTTTGCCTCCATGGCCAAAAGGAGAGTGCTGAAAGAGTTACCTTTCCACTTTTTTCCGTTCAATATTACAAAAGGACTTTAATTAACCTCTGAAGGTGTTCTCTTTATTGATGGTGTTGTTGTTGTTGCTGCTGATGTTTGCTGTTATTTCTTCTTATTACAATTTTGTTTTGTTTCCTCTTTTGTCTGTTGCCCGAAAAAAGGAAAGGAAACAGCAAAAGATGTAAAAATTCTGATAAATCCATTTCAATTAATTTTGAACAAAGTGGAAGAAATTAAAAAAGAGTATTGCAAAGAAAAAGTAAAAATTGAGAAGACAATGAATGGAAAAATAATAATGAAAATGTTTATGGTCTCTGCTTAAAAAGAAAGATTGTTATGATCGTTCAGATATATTGTTTCTATAGGTTTGTGGAAGATATAATTTCGATGTATAGAATGAAGTAGAAGTATCCTGAGCTCTAAGTGGATGTCTAGATAGGTCACTTTATAAGTCTCAGAGTCAATATATACTATTTCTATTGGATAGTCGTTGGGCCTGTGCCTTATGTTAGTACAAATGCCACTCCCTCGTGGAAATAAAGTCATGATCGAATTACAAATCAGTGAACGGTGCACTTGGACATGACCGAGCATATGATACCCTTCACAACTAACTTTTTGCTTATATATTCCGGGGCTGAGCAATATTTCGTGGTATTTGCACTCCCTATTTTCGTAATTCTCAACCAGCCCTATTAGATCAATCTATGTCCTTCAGCAGTATAGCCAAGGAATGCATTGGTTTGGTCCATTCGACCAGTTAAATATTAACCGATCTTCATCAAAACATCAGGTGTATTTCTTGGCCAGATCCCCTTCCCCACATTAAATTTCGTGATGTTTGTGTCGTTATTTTGGCCTGTACTTTATTATACCTTACACAACTATGTTTTCAGGGTATTATAGCTTGTGCAGCCACAAAAGTTTGTAACGCCGCGAAATATTGGTCCTAGACCCACCTTTTAGTATACCGACTCAGCATATCTCGACTAGCTGAGTCGATCTAGACATGTGTGTCCGTCCGTCTGTCCATTATAATTTGTAAACACGATACAGGTCACAGTTAGGGACCAATCTTCACGAAATTTTGCATGTAGGATGGGTTCTGGCCAATGAATGCCCAATGAAGGCTGTTTTTGGTAAAGATCGGTTGATATTTAGGGGATGAAATGGACCGAAGACTTAATTTTTGTCGGATTTTGTGGTCGGTCCAGAGGTCGCAATTATGGCCCAAATGGATTTTTGCATGGAGAAGGGGATTGGGCCAAAGAATAAGCATGCCTGTTTTGATAAAGATTAATATTTACAGGTGCTTACGTATTCAAATATTATTTAGTAACCCATTGCCACACTAGAGGACGGAAATATAGCGCTGATCGCCTATGAATGAGGATCCAGGTATGGTCAAGAACAACACCTGTAATTTTCGATGATGGTCAGATAATAATACTGGGATAAAATGGACCGAAAACTTAATTTTTTGTGTTTCCTTCGAGTCGATCATAACATCACAGCACAACCCACGGGGTACTGAATATTAGAAAAATTTGTTGAGCTATAGTCGGTCAAGAGGATGCCAATATCGCGAAATATTGCCCATGCTCAGAATATAGAAACACAGACAGTTAGATTTCGTGGATGTTGTGTAGGGTATCACATGGTCGGCCCCGTCCAACTATACTACTCCGCTCACTGGTTTACCAAATTGAATCGACACTGCGGCTTTACAATATCATAATAATCATTGTGTATGTTTTTTACAGAAAACTTTATGAGAAATCGGAGATCGACTTTTTTGGTTAAATATGAGAATAAAAAGTCTTTAAGGGACAAAAGGTCTTCAAAAGCAGTTGGCTATAAAGGGACTATTATGAAAGAATATTTCCCGAATTACTTCTACAGATATAAAGCTTTGAGGTAATTTTGGGAGGGAGGATCTTCGATGTATATTCCATGCATAGAATGTGTCAAAAAATTATCCAAATTTGGAAAGGTCATTATTTTATAGACAAGAAGTAGATAAACACCTTCAAATAGTTTGGTATATAAAACATAGCTCTGGGAAGTCTGTAATTGGCAGGAAATCTTAAAGAGGTAACTTCAAAAAAGGCTGTATTTATAGATAATAGAACTTTAAGTAGTACCGTATAAAAGAATATCAAAATGTCGTCCGCAAATATAAAACCTTTGCCAGAAACAGGGTTATCTATTACATGGTTCGAACCATTTTTTTTATTTTCAGCTAAAAGTTTGACATTGATGAAAGAGTATTAAAACCTACTAAAACCAGTAAGGAAAGCAGTAAAGTCGGACGGGGCCGACTATATGATACCCTTCACCGCTTTGGGTATATTCAACAGATGAATCCTAACAGACGTCGCATTTTCAAGGACCAGTAAAATGAAATTGGATCCATAAACATGTCACTCTGCAACCGATACTAAATTTTTCATTTGGTCAGATATAGAAGCTATATCTAAATCTGAACCGATTTTCAGGAAATCTAACACACATTATTCTAGACCTAATTCATTACGATGTGCCAAATTTCGTGCAAATCGAAAGATATATAGGGACTTTGGGGCACCAATTACCTAAAATCGGACCGAAATATATATCGGGAGCTATATCTAAATCTGAACCGATTTTCAGGAAACTTAACACACGTCATTCTAGACCTAGTTCAGTACGCCGTGCCAAATTTCGTGCAAATCGAAAGATATATATGGGGACTTTGGTACACCATTTACATTAAATCGAACGTAAATATATATGGGAGTTATATCTAAATCTAGACCGATTTTCAGGAAATTAAACACACATCATTCTAGACCTAGTTCAGTACGCCGTGCCAAATTTCGTGCAAATCGAAAGGTACATAGGGACTTTGGAGCACCATTTACATTAAATCTGACCAAAATAAATATATGGGAGCTATATATAAATCTGAACCGTTTTTCAAACTTAACACACATCATTTTAGTCCTAATTCATTACCCTGTGCCAAATTTCGTGCAAATCGAGATATATATAGGGACTTTGGAGCACCATTTACATTAAATCGGACGAAAATATATATGGGAGCTATATCTAAATGTGAACCGATTTTTCCCAATTTCATTAGGGTTCGTCCTTGGGCCAAATAAGTGACCTATGCCAAATTTCATCCAAATCGGATCATAAATGCGACCTGTACTTTGTTCACAAAAATACATGGACGGACGGACGTACAGATGGACATGCGAAAATCGACTCAGAAAGTGATTCTATGCATATTCTCAAAAGGAATCATGTGTCTATCTCGTTTCCTTTTGTCTGTTACCAACATATGCACAAAGACATAATACCCTGTACCACAGTGTGGTGAAGGGTATAAAAATTACGATTTAGTGACAGCCACATATCGTGCTTAGAATTTTCATAATCGTCCAACCACACAAGTCATTGGCGAAATAATGAAGAAATTTGAAGAATCTTGAGCTGTTACATTTTATGGCCTGTGCATCATCGTTTCCATCGTTCCGCTGAAAATATAGCTGCTGCCAGTGAAAGTGTTGCCGAAGATCTGAATGTGCCGATTCCTCGTCGTTGTCCGGAATTAGGACTGTCTTACGGCAATTATGTCATATTTTATACCAATAGTCCACCATACGCAAAAATTGAAACCAGATGACCATTCACGAAGCAGTAGCTACGCTGTGGACGATATTTTTTGATGAGCATATTAATAAACAAAATTGTGTGGGGAGCTATGCTAAAACATGGACCTATATTGATATTTTTCTGCATAAATATATGTCTTCGGAGATTACAAAATCAAGAAGATAATGCAAAGTATTGGGCGCCAATGTGAGATCTTACAAATCAACTTAAGCCGGAGCCTTTTGTCAAGCTTAAATGTGGCATTATTGAATTAACCGCCATACAGCTCTAACTTGGAACCAAATTCATCGAACATGAAGTGGACCTACATTGAAAAAATTATAGGGAGCAGTTTTTATTCGCCAAGAAACTGGAATGCCAAATTATGTCGAAATATTTCTGACAAAATATTCCCCTCCTCCAAAAAATCAAAATTACACCCAAAAATGCAGCGAAATTCTTAAAAATACTGAAAGTGGTGCGGAACTTATTATTGTCACAAAACATGAACCTATATTAATGATTTTCTGTGTGGATATATGACTTATATGAGTCGATGATTTTCGTCACCAGGAGGTGATGTTAAAATGTTTTGAAGGTGTCAAAATCAGAATGAGGAAGTATTTCGATACTTGGGAACATTAATAGACCAGATATACATATGTAGTATACCTCGTATATTTCAAATTATTTTTTTGGAAACAAAAATTTCCCTTTTTTCATTATTTGTATGATCCTTATGGTATGTGGTCTATTGAAGTAGTTCGGATATTTTTGACACTCTTTTGAAACGAACTGGATGTAATAATATTATAAGTTTTTATTGGGTATAAAATCTTGCTACCAAAAATTATCGTATTGATCCATTTTAATGGATGGTCCCTATGTAACAGGACCCCTTGTCATTATTCGGTATTTTGAGGAGTTTGTGCATTAGATTTTCCACCTAATGAGAATTAAAAATAGCAAAAATTTTGGGGTACCGTTAAATGGGGACTATACCTAAATGCTGACCGATATTGATAATAATTAGTTGGAAAAGTTGTCTTCCAATGATAACACAAAATAAGTAGTATGGAACGTTTTCTAATTCTACTTTTTTGCAATTTCATCATCTACACCTATTATTCGCGCAATGTGTCATGATGCTTCAACGAATGATATTTACGATATCTACTTGCATACTTAGTAGTTATACTCATACCGATACTAATGACAATCAAAAGGTCATTTCCACATTTCATGTCTGCACACACACAAACAAGGACAACAATTATCACAGACGTTATGGACAGTCTCTGTCATCTCGCATTCAGTCTTCCCCCAAAATGGAGATAGAATGCGTTATTCGTACATGACTAAATGACCGATGAAATGAAATTAAACAAAGGGAATCCATACCCATAACGACGGCAATGGCGTTGATTGTGATGGTGTTGGCAACCAACCAACCAAGCAGGCAATCCAATTAAAAAGTACTTGAACTGTTTCAAAACGAAACTAAATTACGGGGCCAAAACCAAATCAACTTTCAACTCAATTGTTTTTGTTGTCGACGCATATATGTATAGAGAAGCGTGGTGGATGCGAAGATGGGAGGGTGGGTGGTTGGTTGGAGAGCAGTTACAATTTGTGGGTGGCAATAAAATGGCAAAAGAGATAGCAATAGCTGAGACAATTTCATGCCATTAAACATTTAGTGTTATACACACTCTGTCGAAAGAGCAAAATGTCAAACGGTGTACATCCAACGGGGACGAAAGGATGCTTTTTCTCTACGAGTCTTTTGTACGATATTTCACGGATGGGAGTGTGGATATTATTTTTTTTTCTAATAAGTAAAAATTGTTTTTAAATGCAGACAAAAATAAAACCATGTAGAAGAATTAGATTTATATCGAATTACCTGTTAAGTTAAGTATTGAGGTTTAGTGTGCTGTCAGTTCTCTAATCGGGACGTTAATTATTAACAGTCTGAAAGAAAAATAAAAAATACATGAACATAAGAACTATATAATATCAAATTAAAAATAAATTACAAAATATAAGTGACATAGGGCATGATAGATACCAAGCAACGGCACTGATGGGCTTTAACAAGGCCAGACCAAAAACCAGCCTTATATTGGCCCCTCTTTCATCTCAATTGTGGACACTGACCTCCACACAGTGTCACTTGGGGTAGCTACTGTCATCACCCGTTGAAAAAGTGAGCTGATGTGTCGCGATTTCCCCCATAAGAACTGTAAAAAATGGGTTGAGACGTTGGGTTAGTTGCCCACACTCGGAAAATCCCTACTACTACTACAACAAATCAACGAAAATAAATACCAATTCCCCCAATGTTGACGAACCCCGCAAACGACTACGATCTGCGAATCTACACATGGAATGTGCGCACGTTGTACAGAACAGCAAACAAAGCGATAGAAAGGGACAACCGTAAGTAAATCAGCACTGTATTATAGCTGTCATAAAACGAGGCCTGAATTTGGCAGCGGATTTTGAGTTAACAAGAGAATAAAAGGCCTCGTCTTTAGATTCACTCCAGTAGATGAGCGAATTGCTATAATCCGTATAAAAGCGAAGTTATTCTACATCAGTCTTATTTGCGCCCAGGCTCCGACGGAAGATAAAGATGAACAAGCCGAAGACATATTTTTCGAGCGCCTAGAAACCGCATATGACCTCTGCTCTGGCCATGACAATGAAGTTCTGCTGGATAATTTTAATGTAAAAGTCGGAAGGAAAAATATTTTTTGATCCCACCATTGGAAAATTCAGCCTCCATGAAGAAACAACCTGTCGGACGGCATGAGTTTGATTGACTCCGCGACAGCAAAAACAAGGTGGTAGTTAACAGCACCAGATTCAAGCATCTCGTTATACACACGGCCACGAGAAATCAAATTGATCATGTTGTGATAGAAGGAAGGTATTCATCCAGTGTTTTAGACGTTCGATCGATCCGAGAAGCTAATATCGATTCGGACAATTACCTTGTGGTAGCCAAGGTTCGCACCCGTCTTAATGTAGCAGCAAAGGTGCGATCTAACACCACACGGAAACTCGACGTTGAAAATCTGCAAACACAACCGATAGCAGAATCCTACTTCGCTCAACTTACCCACTTGTCTGACGAAAGCACTCCTTGTCCCGATAATAATATAGAAGCACAAAGGCAAAGAATTCCCCACTCCCTACAACTTGCAACAAAAGCAACAGTTGGGTATCAAAAACCACCATCAAGAAACCCATGGAACGATCAGGAATGTCGTAATGCTACTGATATGAAAAACGCAGCATATAGGGCAACCCTGCAAATATCGTGAGAAAAGGAGAGAGGAGAAACGTATTTTCAAAAAAAAAAAAAAAAATAGAAAGAATAAGAAAAACGTGAGCGGGAGCAAAGCGCTATGTAGAGGAGTCAGAACGAAGTCTGGAAATTTTAACGAGTAAAACACCAGACCGTAGGATTTGGTGCAGGCACATTTTCCTGGTGACAGATACAGATATCGTGTTGAGGATCTGGAAGGAACATTTTTCAAAGCTTCTAGTATCAAATAGTAACGGAGAAGAAGATACCTAAGAACCAATAAGAGATGACGGTATAGATTGTATGTCACCTAGCCAAGATGAGGTCAGAATAGCAATTAATTGGCTGTAAAATGATAAAGCAGCAACTAGCATGCACCAACTGATTGGTACAATTTGGCTAGAGGAATGCATGCCCAATGATTGGAACTTCAGCATCCTTTGTTCCATGCACAAAAAATAGAGGAATTGGAGACTAATTCCTCTATGCACCGCAATGGTCAATTACATTATTGGACCATACCAATACGACTTCAAAATTGGCAAATCCACCATTGAACACATTTTCACACTGCGACAAATCCTACAGCCCAAGGTCGAAGTAGGATTCAGACTGTTTGTCGTGTGACCTGCTGGAAAAGGTCATACGGCAGGCAAAGGAGAAATGACACTCTGTACACCAAACAACACATGTTACCAAGACCAAGTTGATACCATTATCAACTTGCAAAACGTCCAGTAGACTCGGACCCACTGTGGAACTTGAAAACTACAGCATCGAGGTAGTGAACGATTTTATATACCTCGGTACCGCCATAAACAAAACTAATAACATAAGCTTTAAAATCCGAAGAAGAATAGTGTTGGCCAACAAATGCTACTATGGTCTGAGTAAGCAATTCAAGAACAAGTCCACATCTCTCCAGATCAAACTCACACTCTACATGTCGCTGATACTACCCGTGCTGTTGTGAGGATTGAAGCATGGGTACTTGCGCAAGCAGATGAGACAGCTCTTGAGAGAAAAATTCTCCGGAAAATCTATGCGTCGAAGGTTAATATCGCCGTCGAATGAACCATGAGCTGTACCATCTAATATCGAACATCGACATTGTCAAACGTAGTGAGCTGCAGCGACTACGGTGGCTAGGTCATGTTAAGAGAATGGATGAAGATGCCCCAGCTCAAAAGGCATATAAAAGCGAACCAGCTGATGGTTCAAGCAGAAGGGGAAGGCCACGAATCCGATGGAAAGATCAAGTAGAAGAGAACATTTCGGAACATGGTCTTTCAAATTGGAAGAGCTGCGCATAAGACCGACGCACATGGAAATTTTTCTTTAAGCTCGGCTTATGGAGCAAATGTTCTGCCTAAAGCCAGCTACTATGTATATATTCCCTAGGAATCCGACATGTCAAAATTTCACCACTTCGATGATGAAATTCATTTAAAGACTCACTAATATCGAAAATTGGAACTATATGACAATTTTTATCAATAAATCGCCAATATAAAATATGTTATATATATTATTTTCCATAGCTTGCATAGTTTTAATGAGCAATCAATATTTGTGTCACAGGCGAAATTCGTATTCCTAATTTCTGCAACTGTGTGTTTCCGTTTATGTTTACGGAATTTGATACCTTGCCATATGGAACCAAATGTCTATATATGCATTGCTGTTGCTAAAACATCGATATTTGATGTTTTATAACACATTTCATTTGACATATTTTTTATTTAACCATAAATTCCAAAGTTATAACAATTCCAATATCATCATCGTCATTATCGACAATAACAAATTATAACACACAATATAACAAAAAACATCTTAATGAATCTAATTTGGCAAACAGGCGAAACTATTTGTGAAAGACAAACCGATTCAATCACTGAACATTCTACATCTTAATGACTTTTTTCACTTTACAGCCCCACACACAATCATTCGCATTTTGTAGTGTGTATAAATAATGTACTGGCGTACTAGCCATTATTGTATCATTACATGAATCAATGAAGTAAGCCCAGAGAGAGGGGGGAGAAAACTTCCACCACATTCAAACACACAACAGAGCTGTCTATATGGCCAAAGACGTAACAATCAGTTTCATTCATTTTCCAGTTTCGGTTTTGGAAATTTGTTTGTTTTTTTTTCGTTTCGTTGAAATTTTTGCATTGCAATTGCAAACGATTCTCGCTTCGGGATAATGAAATGATATTTCATTCAGCAAAGAAACAGTGGTAATGGAGTTAGAAATTTTTGAGAGATATTTATGTTGGACAGAAAAGAAACAAATTTGCCTTATTCTGGATTCTATTATTGACGATATAGCAAAGCTTCACGCCCACCGGAGGGCGAGGTTGGAGGTATATGTATAAGTATCAAAATTTCTAAATAGATACACACATATTAGGTTGAGGAAAAATTATTATTTTTATATGAACTATAGGACTTAACAAGATTCGGTATGATCTAGAGGCTCCCTTTTGTAACGTTGAACCTCTCTCTAGAGATCATGCAAATCCTTCCTGACACGCCTGGGTGGGGGAGGCCTATCCATCATATGATGGTTGGGATTATTGTCCCTGAAGCACCCGATGTGACTGACGACTTCGTGGTGAATAATGTGGCTGACGACTTCGTGGCGGATATTTTTATATTCCTCGCTTTAACGAAGGCTGCTAATTCGAGATAGGCGTTCAACCTCACACATATGTCCTCAACAATGGGACCCGACGCCATGATCGTATATGTAACGATTTCTATGTCGTCCGGATGGTGTGGAAGGTAGAGGTTAAACAGTTCCGGAGAAATCACTCCATCCTGGAGAACAACCAATTTGGACATCTTGTTCTGGAACTCCACGTACGATTGGCGTCCATATAGGCGTCCATATAGTTGATTATCCAACGTCAAATAGCGAGGCATGGTTGACAGTATCAAAGGCTTTTGATAGGTCAAGCTCTACCAACACTGTATATGTGTGGAAATGGCGTGCAACGCTGTTGTTGTACTGTGTTGCTTACGAAATCCAAAATATTCTTCCGATTCGTTGCAATTAAATTGAAGAAACGATGCACTGTTAGGGGTGGGAACAGCAACGTGCGGTGTTAAGTGCTGCATACTTGGTTGCTGAGGAGACTGCGGTGGAGTTCCGTACTCCGACGAAGAAGATTTCGTCGTAGACGAAAACTTACTGGGGATTGCGCTGTCGCAGCACGAGGCAACGTAATCCCTTTCGCTGTAATCTCTGTAATGATTTGTTGCCATTTTAAAGGCAACTGCATAATATCTCTCTCATAGAAGTCCTGCTCTCTATTTGAAAAAAACTCTAGTAGTCGGTTTTCACAATCCTCCCTATATGCCAATTTTTTATCATTAAAGAATAAGACGATAATCGCTTGTTGCCAAGTACGACACATGCAACTTCACCAAGCTCGCAAACTGTGGTGGAGTCACTGTAGATGTGTGTGGCCTAACGTTGTCCTGGTGGAACACGACACCTGTTGGTCAATTCTGGCCGTTTCTGGTCAATTGCTATCTTCATATGGTTCAGTTGTTGACAGTAGAGATCAGAATTTAGCGTTTGGCCATATGGAAGTAACTCATAATAAATAACCTCCTGGTTTGGCCACCGTTTTAGGTGCTTCGCCGCACTTTGACCACTATAATTTTCGCACAGGGTTATCGTATATGATCCATTTCTCATCTCCAGTCACTATCCGTTTTAGAAATAAGTCTATCTCATTTCATTAGGCCAAGGCTTCGCAGATGGAAATTCGATACATCCTATTTATACCCTTCACCACACTGTGGTACAGGGTATTAGGTATTTGTGCATATGTTTGTAACAGGCAAAAGGAATCAAGATAGATTCATGGTTCTTTTTGGGAATATGCATAGAATCACTTTCTGAGTCGTCTGTCCATCTATTTTTGTAAACAAAGTACAGGTCGCATTTATGATCCGATTTGGATGAAATTTGACACAGTTCACTTTTTTGGCCGAAAGATTATCCTATTAAAATTTGAGAAATCGGTTCAGATTTCGATATAGCTTCCATATACAGATTAGTCCGGTTTTATGTAAATGGTGCATCAAACTAAAAATTATGGTCCGATTGATACAACATTTTGCACAGAGTACTGAATTAGGTCCTGATTGATGTATGCCAAGTTTTATTGGAATCGGTTCAGATTTAGATATAGCTCCCAGTAGTGTTTGGCGGGTTATTTGGGATACCATTTGTATTTTGTTTTTGCAAAATAGTCAGGCTTAAACCCAGTTTGTTGTTTTTATAAAAAAACAACTATTTATTAGTGGGGAATGTATGGCATTGTCCGCCGAGGGGTATATGTGTATGTTGGGATATTCTCCCCAGAAGCTATTAATAGCTTCTTTACAAAAAACCTTTCAAACCCAAATGTCTCTTGTGACAATTCGAAGTTCTTACGTTACCATATATAGTTTCGTCCGATTTTATGTAATTGATGCACCAAACTCCCAATATTTGTCCGATTTTGCAAAGAGTACTGAATTAGGTCCAGATTGATGTCTGCGAAGTTTTATTAAACTAGGTTCAGTTTAGATATAGCTCCCATACATAGTTTCGTCCGATTTTTGTGAATGATACACCAAACTCCTAATATTTGTTAGATTGACACAAAATTTTGCACAACGTACTGAATTAGGTTCCTGTTGATGTATGCGAAGATTTGTTGAAATCGATTCAGATATAGATATTGCTCTCATATATATTTTCGTCCGATTTTATTTGAATGATGTACCAAACTCCCAATATCTGTCCGATTGAGACAAAAACTTGCATAGCGGATGCAATTGAGGAAAGAATGATGTGTGATAAGGTTTGTTGATATCGGTTCAGATGTAGATATATGTCGTATATATATTTTCGTCCTATTTTATGTAAATGGTGCACCGAAGAGTCTATTTCTGTTCGATTTACACGAAATTTGGCAGAGGGTATTAAATAGATAGCACATTTAATTTCTCCCGATTCCATCTCAATGGTCCCCCAAAGATTCTATGTCTGTTCTTTCTAGAGGATATTGTATATATTAACATCTCTTGTATGCACCTAAAGCGGTGAAGGGTATCATATAATCGGCCCGGTCCGACTTATGAACTTTCCTTACTGTTTTTTTCCTTAATTGGTGTGGCACCCAAACATCGAGTTTTTTTAATCTAGCTTTGTATAAATGGTTTAAAACAGTTTTATGGTCGATTTTTAACTTCTGGGCGATGTTACGACTGTTAACATGCCGGTCAACTTCGATTATTTCTCCGATTTTATGGACATTTTCGACGACGGATTTCTTTTCCGCCAACCTAATGTATTTAATTTTTCTGGTCATCCTTCATTTATCCACATTGTCCATGACCACTGTGATTAACTGACAATGTAGTTGTTGTCCGTAAATATCGGTTCACAGAAATTTGGCAAACAATGAAGGCACCACTGTTTTACCATCATGGTCCACAATGGATGGCAACGACGATGATGATGATGCTGTTGATGTTGCACATTGCATACACATGTATGGTCAAATTTGCTTCTGTCTGTATGTGGGTATTTGTGTGTGTGTGTACATTTGTGCAAGTGCAACTACAGCTGCACCATCAATTCTAAATAGATGACACCGCACAGATAAATTTGTCCCACTAAATTGGCCAAAACATGAAATAATTGCGAATGTAATTAGTTATAGCCCTCCCTAAGAATGAATGGGCCGATATGCAATGCAGGCTGGCTGGTTGGTGCTGGCAAGGAAGCAGCACTAGCAAGCTGGTTGGATGTTTGATTGAGATACTGGATACCATACATATACGAGTACTCCATATACCACAAGTGGCATTGACGGCAATTGTTGGAACAACAGTTTAGCATTAGTGAAGGCGACTGGCGGCCCACCACGCACACAAACACACACACATTCGCACACTCGTCTGTATAAAGGGTTTCTGTGAAATATTTGAAAATTTGTCGTTGTCCTATGTCTTAGGTTGCTTTGGCTAAGTGAAGTGAATGCTTAGAGAGGATACGCGTGACTACAACAACAGCAGCAACACAGCCACTTAATTTCGAATTTCGCACAAAAGTGAATTGTCTTGTAAACTGCAACTGCAGCAACAACAAGTAAAAGAACAACTGACAGCAAAAACAAGAACAACATTATTATTTAAGGCAGCTAGAAAATTTACAAGAGCACCACCACCAACAACAGCAAAAGATTCGCAGTCCAATTTGGTTACAATTGAATTATAATCAAAGTCTCGGTTGCAACAACCGTGGCCAGCCGACATAGCCGAAATGTAGCACCCGCACCACCATCACCCTTCTAATATCTAAAATCCAAAAACAAAATCGAACAAAAAACTCTATGGTGTTGGAGTCACGTTTATAGACACACACTCTCACTTAGATCTGCAACACCCTCACGCATGCACCGCATGCTGTGTGTGGCAATGGGAGTGTGGACCCTAAGCATTTGATGGGGCTCTACCTAGTCTAGTAGTATCTCCGCGAAGCTATGCATTTAACATTTGCATTTTATTTTTATTCATTAAACTGCCACTACTTTGTGTCATGATTGTGATCTTCAGACAAATTCTATTTTTTTGCCGAGTGCACTATTTTGTCTGCCAGCTACGTAAAAAAGGTAAAAGTAAAATTAAACACAATACCAAATGTTTTTGTTTTACTGAAAACTCTGTGGAAATGTGTTTTCGGTTGGTAGATAGGTAGTGGCAACACATGTAGCATGTTTTCGCCATCATCATCTTTGGTAGCGAGCAGCATTACAGCTTCATTGCCACAGATGACGATTTGCATAGCACTCCCCCTTGATCCTTTTACCCAAAACCACGAAACCCCACCAAAACTAAACTACAATGATGATCATGTTATTGGACCGCCACTGCCATGTCACTGATCATCTCTTCATTTGCAGGCCCATAGGAAAAATTAATTGTGAGCCGAAACGGAGCGTGCCGACGCGCTTGATATGCTCAATTCCTTGAAATTGTTCGCATGAAAATGCAATGTGTGTTGTTGTTGATTTTCTTTTTATTTTACGGAATTACTGTGGGTTTTGTTCTTTTTCTAATAATGCTCTGAGTGAGGGGGTAGGTGAATCGGAATGGTTAAAATGAGCTTTGAAAATTTCGTGCATGTTTTGTAACCATGTTGTCTGTAATTTTAAAAATTTGGGTAGAAATCATGATACAAACAATCTATACTAATAAAAGAGTAAAGTGATTGACTGACTAAACGATTCATCGACGCACAGACGAAACGGCTTGGGGTGAGGGTCAGTCTTGGGCCAAAGGTGTCAGATAAGGCTGGGTTTTTGGAAATGCGTACTAGAACGTCACGAAAAGTACTAAATATGGAACTCTTAAATTTGATATGAGGGTCACTGATGGAGTGTAAAATAGATGCAGTAAATGTTTTTTTTTTTGGAAATTAGAACTATAAGTATCCGGAAAGTTCCAAAATGTACTAAGTTTTTCACAATTTCTTAGCTTGTGAATGGGGTTTTTTTGTGAATGGATAGATCGAAAAACTTGAAATTAGGAAAGCGTATTAAGGTTAAGAAGCAGGGTCGATATAAGTAGTTGCTTTTGAACGCATGTACTAATCTATACGAAAAGTACAAAACTGTACCAAATTTGGTACAATTAGAATTTGGAGAAACGGAAGGAGCTTGAATCCTGATATTTGAAATTAACATTACCGTCGGAGTATAGAATTAGGATATGTTCGTAGTTTTGGAAATTGTTTACTTATGTGTAGAAAAAGTTTAAAATCGTACTTTAATTGGTAGAATTTGGATTTGGGTGAACCGATAGAGCTGGAACACTGAAATTTTGGAAATGACATTACTGTTGGAATGTAGTATTGGGATATGGATGGACACTAAATGGTACTAAAATCCGTAAATTGGGAAATACGACTTTCATTGTGAAGCATGTTGTAAATAGTACTGGAAATTGTACTTATGCGAACTAAATGGTATTAAGTTTTATAAAATTGAATTTAGGTGATTCCATAGCCCTTAAATTCTGAAATTTGGAATTAAAATTACTGTCGGAATGTAGGTTGGGGGGTATGAATTTAGTTTTGGAAATTTGTACGTGTGGTTACTAAATGGTAATAAATTTGATTCGTTTTTTAGATGTTAGATTACTGTTGGAGTGTAGAATTGGAGTATATAGGTAGTTTAGGAAGTTCGTAATTATGAGTACTAAATAGTAGGAAATACGAAATTTGAATTCTGGGTGAACATATAGAAGTGGAAACCTAAAATAGGGAGTCAGGGTCACTATTGGGGTTTATGATTGGGGTATGTAGGAAGTATTTCTACCAATGTGTACTGATTGACACAAAATTTGGTACAATTTGGATTTAGGGTGAACCGATAGGACTGGAGTCCTGAAATTTGGAAATAAAATTTCTTTTGGATTATAGGATTGGGGTATGCACGAAGTTTTAGAATTTAATAATTATGTGTACTAAATGGGATCAAATTTGTTAACTTTTCACCACACTGCGGCACAGGGTATTATGTCTTTGTGCATATGTTTGTAACAGGCAAAAGGAAACGAGATAGACCCATAGTTCCTTTTGAGAATATGCATAGAAGCACTTTCTGAGTCGATTTATGCATGTCCGTCCGTCCGTACGTCGGTCCGTCTGTTGGTGTTAAATTGTAAACAGAGTACAGATCGCATTTATAATCTGAATTGGATGAAATTTGGCACAGCACATTTATTTGGCTCAAGCAAGAACCCTATTGTAATTGGGAAAAATCGATCCAGATTTAGATATAGTTCCCATATATTCGTCCGAATGGTGCACCAAAGTCTCTGTATATCTTTCGATTTGCACGAAATTTGGCATAACGTACTGAATTGAGCCTAGAGTGATGTCTGCCAAGTTTCGTGAAAATCGGTCCAGGTTTAGATATAGTTCCCACATGTATTTTTGTCCGATTTAATGTAAATGGTGTACCAAAGTCCCTATATATCCTTCGATTTGCATGAAATTTGGCATGACATACTGAATTGAGCCTAGAGTGATGTCTGCCAAGTTTCGTGAAAATCGATCCAAGTTTTGATATAGCTCCGATATATATTCGTCCGATTTAATGTAAATGGTGCACCAAAGTACCTATATGTCCATCGATATGCACGAAATTTGGCATAATGTCCTGAATTGAGCCTAGAGTGATGTCTGTCAAGTTTCGTGAAAATCGGTGTAGATATAGCTCCCATATATATTTTCGTCCGATTTAGATATAGCTCCCATATATTCTCGTCCGAATGGTGCACCAAAGTCCCTATATATCCTTCGATTTGCACTAAATTTGGCATAACGTACTGAATTGAGCCTAGAGTGATGTCTGCCTAGTTTCGTGAAAATCGTCCGATTTAATGTAAATGGTGAACCAAAGTGCCTATATATCTTTCGATTTGCACCAAATTTGGCATAGCGTAATGAATTGAGCCTAGAGAGACGCCTACCAAGTTTCGTGAAAATCGGTCTAGATTTAGATATAGCTCTCATATATATTTTCATCCGATTTAATATAAATGGTGCACCAAAGTCCCTATATATCTTTCGATTTGCACGAAATTTGGCATAACGTACTGAAGTGAGCCTGCCAAGTTTCGTGTAAATCGGTCCAGATTTAGATATAGCTCCTATAGTGTTTGGCGGGTTATTTGGGATACCATTTGTATTTTGTTTTGAAACGAAGTTCTTATTGGGGTCGTATCGCTGGTAACGTAAGAACTTCGAATTGTCACAAGAGATCTCTACCTAAAAATTGTGGGAGTAGACAAGAGATAATCAAATTAGGCTATTTAGGCTCAGTTGGCAAAAAATGGACCAATATTGAAAAAAAATTGTCGGAAGATATGCGAAAATATTTGCTTCGAGGGGGTATTTTACTTCAGAAAATCCGAAATGTCGAATTACAACTACTTCTTTGTAGGTCTTCACAAATACTTACATATATGAAGACATATATGTATAACAACAAAAGTGGTGCGGACCTTTTTCTGAAATATTGGCCTATAGTAAACATTTATGCACTCGAAAACTCGATATGGAATATTCGAAAACTCGATATGGAATATTTTCGATTAATAAAACCAACAATTTCATTTCATTATTTGTCCTTACTCAACATTATTATCCACCCTTCGTTTCAAGGCAAACACAATATTATTTACGCACTGCCATTACACTTTCAATTCATTATTATTTTCTTTTGTATTTTGTGTGTGTGTTTTTTTTTTTCTTTCATTTCAATTTAATTCATATTAAAAAATAGTGCGAAAATTATAAAATGAATAAAACAGACAATAATAATTTCTTAAGAACGGAAACCACAAGAAAACAAAAAGGGGGAATGAAGGGAAAGGCATTTCTCGTATAGTCTTTCTTTGTGATATTATTCGGTTACACTCTATTGCCAACCAACAAAAACGGAAAAAAAAACCGGCAACAAAATCCGAACGAACAGCCTATCAGTCTCTTAGGCCATTTCATAAACAATTAATTTAGAAAAAAATATGCAAAAGCACAAAAAAAGATTTAAATGTTGCTGTTGAATATTTTGATTACATTTTCTTAGAATTTTTAGCTAAATTTATAATATTTTAATTGGAACATTGAATTTGCTATACACACATTTACACACTACAGTGTACTTACTTTACACAGTTGTGTATAGACTGTGTGTCTTCTCAAGTGTGAGGTTATTTTTTAATTCATTCATATTGCCAGAATGTTTGACACACTAAGAATAGGAAATTTTCTTAGAATTAGATTAATTTTCTTCGGTATATTTGTGTGATAGATTTTTAGTAACTTATGTGCAATGCAATTTCTTGAAAAATTAGAGTATACTTGAAATTAGCCATCAAATCATTCTTAGGAGAAATTTGGCTACTTCGACAATGATACTGGGAAATATTTCGAAAAAACAGCGGAAACGATAATAATAGGATTGCAGTTTCTTACATACGGTGGGAAGCCAGGACCCCGGCCCCCACCGAAATAATTTGCTTCTTACATTAATTCTTGTAAATTGATTTAAATTTCACCTAATGATTCTAACTATAGCCATAAAACACTGCAAGCCACCTGTTACCACATTTTAATGGGTTAAGTTTTTCTTGTTATGAAAGCATAAGACCATATCCATATTTTTTCCATTTCCAATAACAGGTCTCTCCATAAAAAACTCACAAAATTTCCCGTGAAACCCCTTCAACCACTAAATAGGCCAATTACACTTAATTTGAAAATATGACCAACAACTGCAAAATTTAATTGAACTAAAAACCAACAAAAGTTATTGACATAGTTTCACACGTCTATTAACAGAACCATTTCAAATGAAACGCAATGAATTAAAAAAACTACATAATTATGTTGTTCAAAAATACTCCCAACATAATGAACACGAAAGAGTCCATTGGTCTGGCATACAACCACCATCCTTTACTTCTTTCTACACACACACAACTAGTTCTCAAAATTGGAGAAAAAAAAACAACTATTTAATTGACTCGAAAATTCCACGGAAAATTAATCATTTGCATAAAGCGATGAAATGCCAAATGGTGGCGTTTTGGAGTTGAATTGATGTTGTACTTGTCTAACACAAAGGAGAGGGGAAAACAACACAAATGCAATTCCAATGAAAATATCTAAGAATCTAATAGAAAAAAAAGGAATAAAAAAAATTTGGAGATAAAAATCCAATTGGTCTGGTATTACGCACAGTGTGTGAATTTGAAACAAAAATTACGGAATAATTATATAACATAATGATTTTTCTTTTTATAAAAATAACAAACTGGGATTCAGCCTCACTATTTTGCAAAAACAAAATACAAATGGTATACCAATAACCCGCCAACACTACTGAATGAAATATATATTTTTATACCCTCAGCATTTAGGCTAATGAGGGTATATACACTATGATACGGTGAAAATGTGCCTCATCGAAATATTGGTTTTAGACCCCATTTTTCTTTGGACCAAATCCGTTTCAGAAAATTTGGAGTCGATTTAGACATGTCCGTCCGTGCGTTGTCCTTCTGTCTGTCTGGCTGGTGCGCACTATAACTCTCGAAGGCAGCAACCGATTTCATTTAAACTTTGCACATCTTAATATATCGTCCAAACATAGTTAGGTACCTCCCCACAAAATGGTCAAAATTGTGCTAAAAAATAATGTTATAATAACAGGCAAACGAACTATCCGATGTTAATGAAACTTTGTACAACCTATTATTTTTACCAACCATCAAGTCCGAAGATGGGAACCATTGGTAAACATTTTCAATATTTTTAAATCCAATATCAGGCGAATGGAATGTCCGATATGAACCAAACTTTGCACAACCCATTACTTTACAAAGTCTAGAGTTAGTCCAAAGATGGGACCCAGTAGTCCACTCCTTCTGGTACCTTTCTCACAAATTGTCAATGTTTTATAAAATTTTTATCAACATTAAATTCGAAACCTCTTTGATAAAATATTTCTTATATAAAGCTAATAATTAAATCTGTGTCTAATTCCGCAGACATCCGCAAACCATAGGCTGTCGGCAACACCGACTGACACTTTTTTACTTGTTTCGTTATAATACCGACAAAAAAAAACCTAAATTGTTGTTGTACAATTATGTCAAAATACGGCACCTCGGTTTGTAAATGTGCGAGCATCAAAATACTTAACATCGGGCCGAACCCTTATATTTCACAATGTGGAAATGAGGCGGAACCCTTGCTGGTGTACAATGGACAAATTTTTGTATATTAACCTCAGACAACCATCGAACATCGACTTATATTAAATTATTTCAACCAGGGTGGTTTCTACCATTTATAACCCGAGGTTCCGGTTGAAAAATGCGACTGAACTTTTCTTCGTTGAACACTATCACCTTCTGGTTATCTGGCAACAACTCGCTTCCTACCGCTGTGCAACAGGAAAATAGTAACTATCTTGAAAATGTTCATTAACGAGGTTTATAAAGTTCTGAAAATTCCAAATGCCAACTTATAGACACTTTGAACCTAAAAATATCGGATTATTTATTTAGGCACTATGACGAAGGCGAAATATATTAAAATATATAATCTTGGTGTTTCTACCCTTTAAAGGGGTGTGGATTTATTAAAATATATTGCTCATATTTTAAAAATATTTTTCAAGGACTTAATTTGGGGGGTGGATTTATTAAAAACCCATATTTTTCGAGAGGACCAAAGAGGGTGGACTTATTAAAAAAATATTTTGTCAATGGGTCCAAAGAGGTGTGGATTGATTAAAATATATTTTTAAAGGGGATCAAAGATGAGTGGATTGATAACAATATATTTTTTAAAGAGTTCAAAGATGTCCGTATATATTATATTAAAAAATATTTTGTCAATGGGTCCAAAGAGACGTGCATTTATTAAAAAATATTTTGTCAAAGGGTCCAAAGAGGCGTGCATTTATTAAATAGTATTTTGTTAATAGGCCTGGATTTTTTAAAAAATATTTTTCAAGGACTATAAATAGGCCTGTATTAAAAAAAATCATAGAACTATAAGTTGGCCTGGATTTATTAAGAACTATTTTTCAAGGACTATATGTAGGCGTCGATTTATTAAAACCTGGATTTATTTAAACATAAATGCCAACATAAAGATATCCATTAAAAAACCAGTAAGGAAAGTACTAAAGTCGGACTGGGTCGACTATATAATACCCTTCACCACTTTGGGCATATTTTACATATGTATCCTAACAAACTTCCACTTTTCGAAGGAACATTGACATGAATTTGAACGAAATTAAACTGTAAACCGACTAGAATAAACTCATAGATATGCCACTCTGCAACCTATGTTTATTTGGGCAGATTTAGAGTCGTTTGCAGACAATGGGACAAATTTATTTAAATCGATTTAAAGCAAATTTGTTACACGCTATTCCGCCCTGTCCAAAATTTAATCTAAATGTTGTGCAAAACTTCGCGTCAATCGGACAATCATTAGGAGTTTGGCGCACCATTTACCTACAATCGGAGGAAAATATATATGGGAGCTACATCTAAATATGAACCTATTTACACGAAACTTAGCACACATTATTCTAGACATTATTCAGTACGCTATGGGAAATTTTGTGCAATTCGAAAGATATATATGGAATTTTGTGCACCATTAACACTAAATCGGACGAAAATATGTATGGGAGCTATATCAAAATCTGGACCAATTCGGATCATAAATGCGACCTGTACTTTGCTTACAATTTGACATGGACAGAATATATTTTCATTTGGGAACCTGTGGGAACACCTTCCCCCAGAGTGGATATTCAATATACCTAATCGGGACTTTTGAACTCAGGTTGGGAAATTGATGAAGAAACTCGAACAAATCGAAAATGACCCGCGAGCTCATGGACATAAATTGGAAATATTCTGTAAACAAGTCGTTTACCCACTAAGAATCCGAATATTAAATTACAGTCACTTCCTAATCCTCAAAATATTGGGGAATGGGGCTTTATAACAATATTGGTAATTTTTAGTAGGAAAAAAATTAAATATCAAATTAGAGCCGATTCGGTTGAAAAATGTGTCCAACATTTTGAAATATGAAGATTATCGTTTTATGGGGTAAGAAATTTTTCTATATAATGAAAATTACAGCCAATATGTTTGAAGAACGTGTCCAAGCTCCACAAAAAACAGAAATGCAGAGGAACCGTTATATGGGGCTACCCTAAAAAATGGACCAATAATGATTACTTTTGTTAGGAAAATTTGCTAAAGTCCTATATACTGGATATGTGGATTAATGTATATACTAACTATCCTATGAATAGTAGCAATATTTCCACATGTATTCTAAAAATATGAATAGTAGCAATATTTCCACATATTTTAAGAATACATGTCGAAGGACTCTTAAAATATTTTTATACTCAAAAAATCTTGAAAACATTTAAACATTCGTTATGTGAAAATTGAAATTTATTTTTTTACTTTGTTTGCCTAATTCGCTTGCTAACCAATCACCACCTCATTGTCTCAATTTAATTCCCAAAACCTTTCATTATATCAAAATTGTCTTATTTAAAAAATATTACCGCTAATGGGAACTCCATAAAAGAAAATAAAAAGTGCGTGAGTGACCAATGAATGTTTCACTTGAAATTCATTCATTCATTATTATGGCCATTATGTGGTGTACTGCGCACATTTTAATTGCCACAAATTTTTAATGCAAATGTATGTGTACGAGCGAGCGTAATATTTTCACCTTTATGAAAGCAGAAAAAAGCAAATAAAAACCATTACCATGAATTATGATTATAAGTGGTTGTTGGTTGGGACGTTGTGGTCATTATTTTGTGTATCTCTTTCATTCACACATTGTGACTGTGGCCATTATTTGTTGGGGATACGTTTGCGTTTTCTTTTTTTCATTTATAGGCGTTCGCTCTTACATTTTATGAGTTTTCTAGGTGAAAATATAATTATTACAATGAATGCTATTTTTATTACCTAATTACCTTAATTTTAATTCTTGGTATAGTGTATTTGTCTAATATGAATTTCTTTTGAAATTAAAAATGAGATAATTTCAAATAAAAACTGTATAATTAAGTGTACAGTGTGTAAGGGGATATTTATACCCTACACAACTATGTTGTCAGGGTATTATAGCTTTGTGCAGCCTTAAAAGTTTGTAACGCCGCGAAATATTGGTCCTAGACCCACCTTTAAGTATACCGATCGTCATATCTCGACTAGCTGAGTCGATCTAGACATGTGTGTCCGTCCGTCCGTCTGTCCATTATAATTTGTAAACACGATACAGGCCACAGTTATGGACCAATCTTCACGAAATTTTGCATGTAGGATGGGTTCTGGCCAATGAAGACCCCTATTGTTTTTGGGAAAGATCGGCTAATATTTAGAGGATGAAATGGACCAAATACTAATTTTTTTGTCAGTTTTTCTGATCGCTCCAGAGGCCGCAATAATGGCCCGAACATCGCATGGAAAAGGGGATCGGGCCAAAAAATAAGCATGCCTGTTTTGATAAAGATCGGTCCATTATAATTTGTAAACACGATACAGGCCACAGTTATGGACCAATCGTCACGAAATTTTGCATGTAGGATGGGTTCTGGCCAATGAAGACCCCTATTGTTTTTGGAAAAGATCGGTTAATATTTAGGGGATGAAATGGACCAAAAACATTATTTTTGTCGGTTTTTCTGGGCGCTCCAGAGGCCGCAATTATGGCCCAAACACCGCGAATTTTTGCATGGAGAAGGGGATCGGGCCAGAGAATAAGCATGCATGTTTTGATAAAGATCGGTCAATATTTAGCGGGTCAAATGGACCCATACTTTTGTGTGAAAAATGACAAAATTTGTATTCTATGGCATATATATTTACTCCTGAAGGATGTAGACCCCAGGAGTTGATAGCATATCCAAGAGGAGTGGTTGGCCTTTAAATTGATACCAAATATAGTGATGTATCTACTCAGATGTGGGAGTTACAGTCAAATATTTACAGGTGCTTACGTATTCAGATATTATTTAGTAACCCATTACCACATTAGAGGGAGAAATATCGCGCTGATGGCTTTGGAATTTTTCATGAAGTTCCAGTTATGGTCAAGAACAACGCCTACAATTTTCGGTGATGATCTGATTAAAATTTTGGGATGAAATGGTCCGAAAACATAATTTTTTGTGTGTTTTCGAGTAGAGTATAATCCGAAAATCACAACACAACCCACCGTGAAGGTAATCTGGACAAGTAATTAGAAGGACTGTACTGAATATTCGAAAAAAGTGAGAAAGAGGTGTTGTTAACTTCTAATCGGACAAGAGGGGGCAAATATCACGAAATATTACTCAGACTCGGAATAAGCATCCTCAGAAAGTTAGAGTTCGTGGTAGTTGTGTAGGGTATCGTATGGTCGGCCCCGTCCGACTATACTGCTCCGCTCACTGGTTTGTGTTATTTTCGAGTCGATCTATAAACCACAAATGAAAGCCGAACATCACAACACAACCCACGGTGAAGGGAATCTGGACAGCTATTGTCCAGACTGAATACTCGTAATATTCGGAAAATATGTCAGTGTGAGGAAGAGGAGCTGTTTACCTCTAATCGGGCAAGAGCGTGCAAAAATCACGAAATATTGCACAGGCTCAGAATAAACATCCGCAGAAAATTTGAGTTCCGTGGTTGTTGTGTAGGGTATCGTATGGTCGGCCCCGTCCGACTATACTGCTCCGCTCACTGGTTTTCAAATAAAATATTTTTTGTATTTTTGTATGGTAGAATTTTTTGTTATATTAATTTTGTAAATTTTTTGAGGGATAAGCTGGAAATAAAAAATATATTGTTTGGAAACTATAAATAAGCGTGGATTTTGAAAAAAAAAATTGGAGACTAGAACTAACCACACTGTTGTACAAGGTATTATGTCTTTGTGCATATGTTTGTAACAGGCAAAAATGATCGAGATAGACCCATAGTTAAATTGTTAAATTGTAAACAAAGTACAGGTCGCATTTATGATCCGAATTGGATGAAATTTGGCACAACCCATTTGTTTGGCCCAAGGACGAACCCTATTGAAATTGGGAAAAATCGGTTCGGATTTACATATAGCTCTCATATATATTTTCGTCCGATTTAAGGTAAATGGTGCACCAAAGTCCCATATATATTTCGATTTCCACGTAATTTGGCACAGCGTAATGAATAGGGTGTAGAATGATGTGTGCAAAGTTTCGTGAAAATCGGTTCGTATTTAGATATAGCTCCCATATATATCTTTGTACGATTTAAGGTAAATTGTGTACTAAAGTCCCTATATATCCTTCGATTTGCACGAAATTTGGCATAACGTATTGAATTGAGCCTAGAGTGATGCCTGCCAATTTTCGTGAAAATCGGTTCAGACTGAGATATAGTTCACATATGTAGTTTCGTCCGATTTAATGTAAATGGTGTACCAAAGTTTCAATATATTTTCGTTTTACATCAAATTTAGCTTAGCGTACTAAATAAAGTCCAGAGTGATATGTGTTAAGTTTCGTGAAAATCGATTTAGATTTAGATATAGCTCCCATATATATTGTCGTCCGATTTAATGTAAATGGTGCACCAAAGTCCCTATATATTTTTCGATTTGTACGAAATTTTGCATAATGTACTGAATTTAGCCTAGAGAGATGTCTGTCAAGTTTCGTAAAAATTGGTAAAGATTGAGATATAGCTCCCATATATATTTTCGATTTACACGAAATTTGGCATAGCGTACTAAATAAAGTCTAGAGTGATGTGTGTTAAGTTTCGTGAACATCGGTCCAGATTTAAATACAGCTTCCATATATATTTTCGTCCGATTTAATGCAAATGGCGTACCGAATATATTTCGATTTGCACGAAATTTGGCATAACGCACTGAATTAGTGTTTTAAATTTCGTGAAAATCGGTTCAGATTTCCTTATAGCCCCCATATATATTTTCGTCCGATTTTACATAAATAGTGCACCAAAGTTCTTATATATCCTTCGATTTGCACGAAATTTTGCATAGTGTACTGAACTGAGACTGAAATGTTGAGTGGTAAGTTTCGGAAAAATCGGTTCAAATTTCTATATAGCTCCCATATATATTTTCGTCCGATTTTATGTAAATGGTGCACCAAAATCCCTCTATGTACTTGGATTTGCGAAAAATTTGGCATAGCGTACTGAACTGAGTCTGAAATGAAGAGTGGTATGTTTCGGGAAAATCGGTTCAGATTTCTATATAGTTACCATATACATTTTCGTCTGATTTTATGTAAATGGTACACCAAAGACCCTATATATTCTTCGATTTGCACGAGATTTGGCATAGCGTAATGAGTTGAGTCTACAATGATGAGTGGTAAGTTTCGGGAAAATCGGTTTAGAGAAGGGTGCCTGATTGAAATTAAATTTTTAACCGTGTGAATAGCTTGTACCAATTACAAAATTACAAATAAACGTCAATTAAAAAAAATATTTTTTGGAGACTATAAATAAGAGTGGATTTTGAAAACTAACAATATTGGTACTCCCAATTATGCGGCATTAGATTCAATAATACAAATAAATAATACAAAAATTACCTCTCTGGAAAACATTAGTACATTTTATTCTGGATAATCATATAAAAATAACAACCTCTAGAATAATCTAGTAATTTTTATTCAATCATAACCCAAATTATTTCTCAGACGTCATTTAATCGAAATAAATCCGAAAGACACATACTACAATACCCCAAAGCTTCCCCACAAAATCTTCACTACATCAGATAATTATGATTCTTCCCATCCTCAAAACACCACGAACATATTTTATATTATTTAATTGCACACCTTACAAATTGATCTGTCAGCGTTGAAACTGGTCAGTGTCTCAATTAACATGGCATCCTTGTGGCGAGCGCAAAAATAAGAACATCATCTGGCACAAAATTAGTTCGCTCCCATGTACATGAAAAACGATCTAGCATTTACCGTTGGTCCACACAGTCTTCATTCACAGCCATCATGGTTCCGACATATTATGGGAAATTGCAGCAGGTGTAACAACCAACAAAAACGCAAACACACATATGTCTCAATATTTTTGCATATAATTTAGCAATTTTTATCACTCTCAACTGGTGGCTAGCTGAGCGGCTGTGGTGTGAACACAAAAATCTTTACGATTCGAAAAAAAAAATGTTTTCATCTTTAGTTCCGTATGCCTACAAATAGTTTTAGGGACTATGGCATCCCGTCCCATCCATCGCCATTAAGAAACGCTGTTGGTTGCCAATATTAATTTTTGAAGAGTTTTCATGGCAGGGCCAACAGTGTCGGCTAAATTGGAAAAATGTATTGACGGCGCTAACAACAACTAAAACAGATTTTACATTTCAAACAACAACAATAATAATTGTTGTTGTTTGAAATGTTCTTGCCGTTTTTGTTGTTAATGTTCAATTTCAATATCTTCATTCATGAGCAGTGAGCAGAAGAAGTGTACGTTTAAAGCAAAGTGTTATTGCTTGGGTTTTTTACTATCCGGAATACACAGTGTTTAAATTTGATTATCAATAATGATTTCGATATTGAAAATTACCGTTATTTTCAAATTTTTTATGTTAAATATTTTTGATTTTCGAATTTGTTGTTGAAAGATTAAAATATTAGTCGTGTTTTAATGTGTTCTTCGATTTCTTTACCATAGATCAATGAAACTGCATTAAGTTCTGTGTAAATTGAAATTAAATACGCAGAACATTTGAAATAGTGTCTATGGCATTTGACGACTCTACTATGAGCAGATCACACGTTCAATTGTGGTATATAAACGGTTTAAGGAAGGTGGAGAAGATTTCAAAGACGATGATCGTGCCTGTCACCAAAGCACATCAACAACCGATGAAAATATTAAAGCAGCAAAAGAACGTCCCAGAGGACATCGCTCAGGACCTGTTGAAAATCGCCAACGACCATTCCGATTAACTCAAAAAGTTCATAACTGGACCATGGATGTAAATCTATGACGTAGAAAACTACGTTCAATGAATCCAATGGAAAGCCAATACAGAAAAAGGACGTCAAATTCGGACAAATGTGAAGGTATTGTATTGGTTTTCTCCGATCCTGAATTCTTGTCACAAGGTCGTACGGCCAATAAGGAGTACTACCCCGAATTTATGCGCCGTTTGTCCGTAATTATTCGTCAGAAACGGACTGAATTGTGCTAAAATATAATCATGAATTTTTCACCATGATAACGCACCATGATAAGTCAAAAGGTGACGATTTTTTTCCACTTCCCAAAACTGAATACATACACAGATAAAGTAAAGCCCTAAAATTGCATCGCGATTTCCACCCCGTAGTAGCTGACCGTTGGTTTTTTCTTTTTTGATGCTGTTATACATGTTTGCAGAAAATCTTGAATGTTGTTCCATGTTTTGACATAGCCCCATGCAAAGGTTCCGAGCCATTTTGGGATTTTGAAAGACTAAACAGCTTTTTAATACCGAAAAGGCTGTAATTTGCATTTCGAATACATGTTGAATAAAAATGTTTATCGGTGAATTTTTGCCCATATTTATTGCCATAGACCCATATCAAGGTTTCGACCTAGTTAAAGAATTTTAATGGTAATTGGCTCATGTTCCAAACGGATTGGACTCTCTCTAGATTCTTGTAGAATGAACGACATATTTACAGAAAATTTTCGATGTAGGTTCAAGTTTTAGCCTCCCTATATAAAGACCCCTGTTAATTTTCTGTGCTTTTAAGGTCATAGCAGTATTTCTTCGTCAATGTATCTGTATATACCCTCAGCCTTTAGGCTAATGAGATACTTTGATACGATGAAAATGTGCATCATCGAAATATTGGTTTTAGACCTTATGTATCTTTGGACCAAATCCGTTTCAGAAAATTTGGAGTCGATTTACACATGTTCGCCCGTCAGTTGTCCGTCTGGCTGGTGCGCACGAAACTCTCGAAGGGAACAATCGATTTCATCCAAACATTGCATATCTTAATATTTCTTCCAAACTTATTTTAAGTTCGAAGATGGGTAATATCGGTCCATTCCTTCTGGTACCTCCCCCACAGAATGGTCAAAATTGTGCTAAAAATTAATTTTATAATACCATGCTAACGGGCTATCCGATTTTAACCAAACTTTGCGAAACCTATTACTTTACCAGGTCTAGATCAAGTTTGAAGATGGGACCCATTGGCCTACTCCTTCTGGTACCTCCCCCACAAATTGTCAACATCTTCTGCAAACCAGAGGATATATTTTGTATTGTATTTCGACTCTCTGGTGACAAAGAAATGTATTTACAGATAGGTTTATGTATTGATATAGAACCATAATAAAGTCCCGTCCCATTTTCGGTACATTAAATGTCGATTTTGTTCAAGTTAGTCCGGATTTTTTATAGTTTGAAGTCCCAACTCATGATGAAGTATATGAAAAGTTCGGCCCAGTCGAACATGGCTTCTTCAATTATATCCTGTATATTTAATTTGTCGTTCCGTATGCAAAAATACCTCGAAATATTCTCCTTAAATCTCAGTATATATAGTTTTGATCAGAATAAAGATCTATGTCGATTTAGCTATGTCCGTCCGCCTGTCTGTTGAAATCACGAAAGAGCTCGTAATATTTAAGGTAGAGTATTGAATTTTTGGCAAGTATTTAAACGAATTGGCTGTAATTTGATGCTTTGAGTTCTCATTTGATAGCAAATCTCCACCAGCAAAAATGATCGATATCTGTGTACTTATTAGGGTAGGCCCCATATAAAATCCACAAAATAACGATAATATTCGAATATTCGGTATTTTGCGGGTTTTTTTGCACATTTTAATCGAATTGCCTGTATTTTGGTAATTTGAATTCCCATTGGGTTGTAAATCTCCCTATAAAAATATTATAAATATTGGCTCATTTTTTGGATTGTCCCCATTATTCGGTATTTTGGGGCACGTCTGTTAACTGGTTCTTTGGGTTCCCATTTGGTATCATTATCATTTGGTACCAAAAATTATCGATATCTTATTTTTATGGTAAGTCCCATATTGGGGGAGTTTGGGTATCTTTCTATATGTTTTCAATTAAATTGGCTATAAGTTATTATTTTTAACTCTCATTGAGTAGCAAATATTCGTACCAAAAATGATTAATATTGGTCCACATTTTATGATAGCTGCCATATCACTGTACCACCTTAATTTGGTATTTTATGGAAGTTCAGGTAAGTTTTTCAATCAAATTAGCAATTGTTTAATATTTTGAATTATAAATGGGTAGCACATCTCCGTACCAAAAATCGTTTCCCTTTTTAGGATTGCTCCAAATTACGGTACCTCCATTATTCGGTAGTTTGGACAAGAGTTTTTCAGCCATATTGGAGGGTATATTAATTTTGTTTTTCCGTTTGTAACTAATCGAAATAATCATTTCCGAACCTATGAAGTATATATATTCTTGATCAGCGTAAAATTCTAAGACGATCTAAGCATGTCCGTCTGTCCGTCCGTCTGTTGTAATCATTCTAGCGTCTAAACGAGTTGAGATAGATCGCCAAAATTTGGCATAGAGTCGTCTTTTGTCTGCAGGCAGGCATAGCTCCCATATATGGGTACCCCCAATTTTCTGTATTTTGGGGTTCTTGAGCGCGTTTTTCAACCGAATTCGCTGAAATTTGGTATATTGAGTTGCTATTGGGTACCCAATTTCTCCACAAAAAATTATACAATTAGGTCCATTTTTTCTGGTAGCCCCTATATAACGGTACCCTCTAATTTTAAGTATTTTGGGGGTTTTGGTCGTAGTTTTCAACCGAATTGGCTGTAATTTAGTACTTTGAGTTCTTATTGGGTAGCAAATCTCTTCACCAAAAATTATAAATATAGGTCAATTTTTTCTGGTAGCCCCTATATAAGGGTACCCCCAATTTTCGCTATTTTGAGGTTCTTGCGCACGTTTTTCAATTGAATTCGCTGAAATTTGGTATTTTGTAGTCGTATATGGTAACAAATTTCCCTACAAAAAATTATTAATATGCAATTTGTTCCGCGTTTTGGGTTCGGTTCTAAGGCTCTGTTGTAATCATATCACCTGCGGAGAATATCGAGATAAAAAACTAGAACGTAAGGTTCGATAATGACCTATATTTGAACTATAACCCGTATTTAGACCTAGCCCCTGTGTGGGAGGTACCAGAAGGAGTGGACCAGTATTCCCCATCTTCGAACTTGAACTTAGTTTGGAAGAAATAATAAGATGGCCAAAGTTTGGATGAAATCAAAATTTTTTGAAACAAATTAGGTCCAAAGAAACATGGGGTCTAGAACCATTTTAACCGTGTCAAAATGTATATATTCTCATTATCCATAAAGCTGAGGGTGTATTTGTCCATGAAAAATTTCTGAAATTTGTTTTATAGTTTGCATTGTGGTTTACATAACCGGTTTGTGGAAATGTCGATATAGGTCCACTTTTTGGTATTTTCCCTATATTTTCATTTCAAGTACCTGCCAGTATATCTATGGTGGAGGGTATCCAAAGTTCGGCCCGGCCGAACTTAACGCTTTTTCACTTGTTTAACCTATCTTTGAGAACAGAAGATATATATTGGAATATTCGCAATACAAACAAAACCACTGTTCCCAAAACCTCAACATCTTGCTTTGGTCCATTACTAAAGAAACATCGAACTGTTTACGCACAGAACAGAACATTGTCCACTTCCAACATCAACATGATGTTTTGATTGTTGGCTTTTTGTTGGATTACAATGCGCCGCCTCACAGTTGGGGGGCGTATGCCACATGGTGAGCGGCATAGAAATTCATATTTGATTGGACAGTTAATGGCCTTTCGATATTAATAATAATAATGATGATGGCTGGGGGTGTTGTTGATTGTGGCACGACAGTGTACACCTCTTCGACGTCTGCATGCTTGCAATATGGATGGACAATGTGGGGCGAATGAAAAAAAGTTAAGTGGTCAACTACATAACAGGGCATTACTAAACGAAAGTCATAACTTTCAAGCTAGCCAAATGGACGAGAAACCCCAAAAGGTTTATGCGTTGGGCAGGGGGGTGGGGGAGACAAATAATTTTTCTGTAATAAATGCCTACAATCAACACAGGCGGCATTTGGACCATTAAATGGAAATAAGGCTTAATTGTTTCCCCCCTAAAGCGCCCACCCGAATGCCTCTTTTAATATTTGTGTTTTTATTGTTGTTTTATTTTACATAGACACTCTTGTAAATTTTATTTTATACAAAAACGCCAATATCCAATATTGATTGGTAACTGCCGTCCAGCATTTTGTTCTTGTTTTGAAATTTTATTTCGTTTTGTGGCTCAAGTCAGTCATAATCTGCGTTTTTTGTGTCACATGGTGCAAAGAAATCGTAGCCCTTGTGTTGTGTTTCCCATTTTTTGTTCGCTCCAAAGAAAACCACCTGTGGTTTTCGATTTTTTGTTCGTATACTTTAAGATTTGATCTAATTAATAATCGACTCTCCTCTTTGATTATTAAATTGAATATTTTATTAATTGACGAGACAATCAATTTGACATTTTTGTGGAAACAAATAAAAAAGTGGTGTTCCACATGCAACAGAGCAACAACAACAACAACAATTTGGCGTCTTGAAGTTGAAAAGTTGTGACTGCAACGAATCGGGAGGTAGTAGTAGACCCAGTTTTATTCGTCCACATTGTAAACAATGAATGAGAAACGATGGAGGCTATACTGTGGCGTGTAATCATTAGTTATGGACAATTCTAAAGATAATTTGTAGTTATTAATATTGAAGTGATTTTTTTAGGTTTTCGATTTGGTTTTGGTTCGTATTTCAATTTTATGTGGCAATTAAGTGCACTGAGAGAAAAAATATATCGGAGGAGAATTTATTTAATAATAATAACAGTAAGTAATTATCAGTCGGTGATTCCGAGAGATATATACTATCAGCATATGACCACCGGGTACAGCAGTATGGTGGCTATTTTGAAACATTAACCTGTATTTTATAATTCTGAAAGTGCGAGAAGTTTTTACTATTTCAATAACCCTGAATGTCAAATATTAGTAATGGATAAATGCGGCTAAAACCTTCAAAACACTTATAATGGAAAGCTACCTTTTCCACATTGTTTGGAAAATGAGGCTAAAGCCTTCAAAATCGATAATTTTTGATCATTTAATTTTTGGAACAAGATTTGACACATCGCGAGAATCTGAAAAATCAAATTAAAGGCAATTCGGTTGAAAAAGTGCTCAAAACCACAAAAAATACAGAATTATGAGAGGTACCATTATATGGGAGGTACCCGGAAATTTTGGCCAGGTCGGGTGATTTTCCTTTCAAAAAAAATCCAACATATAAAACTACAGTCTATCTGGTCAAACACGTACCAAAGCATAATATAAAATTCTTCAAAAATTGGAATGGAATCGAGGTTTGGTTTAGACCAGGCAATGGAAAATCGAAATTTTGGATAATTAAATTTTTGGAGCAAGATATGACACCACATGAGAATATGAAAAATCAATTTAGACTCAATTCAGTTGAAAAACTGCCCAAAACACACAAAAAATACCGAATTATGAGAGGTACCATTATATGGGAGGTACCCGGAAACTTTGGCCAGGTCGGGAGATTTTCTTTTCAATGAAAATCCAAAATATAAAACTAGAGTCTATCTGGTCAAACAAGTACCAAAGTTTCCCAAAATACAAAGATGAACATATTAAAGACATATTCTACGAGCGCCAAGACCCCAGTATACCCCTGCCCGGGCCATAATATAAAATTCTTCAAAAATTGGAATGGAATCGAGGTTTGGTTTAGACCTGGCAATTCTACCATAGACCCCATATTCACACTTCACAAAAGACCCACAACAAACGCATCGAAACATTTCACATTCACTCGCATTCGCTTCAAGGGTGTTTTTAAGCCTTGTCTGCGTTCGATAAAAAATATTCTTTAAAAAGAAAATTCACGCCTCATTTAGACCTCCAAAAAATATTCTAACAAAAAATCCACTCCTCATTTAGACCTCCGAAAAATATTCTTTAAAAAAATCCACTCCTCATTTAGACCTCC